>NC_045453.1:41090853-41224055 GCF_002776525.5 Piliocolobus tephrosceles
ATCTATCTATCTATCTATCTATCTATCTATCTATCTATCTATCTATCCATCCATCCATCTAATCTGTCTATCGTCTCCCATAGGTACTGTTTCTCTGGTGACCCAGGAATAATACAGTGGGTGCCCTCTTTTCCTGGGGGTGCAGTGTGGGAAGGGAGGAAGGTGTAGAGTACAGAGATAGTGTGATGAAAGATCACATCTCTAGAGGTGTAAATTGTGAATTTAAATCCAGTATTTCTCTCTACCAGTGTCATTTGCATTTTAAGCTTCTTTCAAAGGAATTTCAGGCATTGCTGTGGTAGGCAGGAGGAAGTGGGTCCCAATGATATAAGCTTCCTCTGTCCTGGAGGTGTCAATAAAGGCCCAGTAGTCAATAAAGGCCCATTTAGTGACTTACAAAGCCGTGGCTGAGGCTGTGAGCCTGAAAGTGCCTGCGAGGGTGAACAGATGAGCTCCCCTTATCTCAGCATCAGCTCATGTGGGAGCTGAATTGAAGGTCAATACCTTGGATTCTCCTGCAGTAAGCAGGTGTCTAGAGAGTATAGATTTTCTGCTATGTAAGCTCAACTCTCCTCTTATTGTTGGCCTGCATCAGGCCAATTTCAAACCCATCAAAACATATTATGGAGAAGCCAGGCTTGAACAAAACCCTCCACATGGCACTTCTGGAATTTAGGGCTGATACTGCGCAGGGCTGATACTGTTCTTTCTCCTCCCCGCCACCTCCATCCTCTCTCCCTTCATTTCCTGAGGACAACACATGCTGACCATCGGGAGCGTAACAAAGATGTCACACTCCAGAAAGAGTCACACCCTTTTTAGTTCATCCATTGCTGCAGCTGTTCTAGAAAATGACAGGTGGTTGGTGAGCCACCTCTGCCCTGGGGGCGGGGCTACTGGGTGCCCAGATATGTGGGCAAATATTATTCTGAATGTTCCCATGAGGGTGTTTTGGAATGTAATTAGTTTTTGTTTGTTTGTTTGTTTTTTGGGCTAGAGTCTCACTCCATTGCCCAGGCTGGAGTGCAGTGGTGCGATGTTGGCTCACTACAACCTCCGCCTCCCAGGTTCAAGTGATTCTCCTGCCTCAGCCTCACAGGTAGCTGGGATTACAGGTGCCTGCTACCATGCCTGGCTAATTTTTATATTTTTTGTAGAGATGGCCAGGCTGGTCTTGAACTCCTGACCTCAAATGATCTGCCTGGGATGGAATTAATATTTAAAAGGAAGACAGTTTAACAGATTCCCTTCCCTAATGTGGGTGAGCCTCATCCAATCAGTTGAAGGCCTGAATAGAACAAAATGCTGCCCTTCCCTCAGTAAGAGAGAATGTTTCCTGTATCATGGCCTTCCTACAGGAACATTGGCTTTTTTTCCAGCCTTTGGACTCAAACTGAAATATCAGTTCTTCCTGGGTCTTGAGTCTGCCATCCTTAGGATTGGAACTGTACCATCAGCTATCAGTCCCAGGCCTGTGGACTTGGATAGTAAGTAAACACTGGGCTCTCCTGGTCTCCAGCTTGGAGACCAAATCTCCACCCAAATCTCCACTCTGCAGATCTTGGGACTTGCTGATATCCATAATCATCTGTGTCTGTAAATCAGGTAATAAATCTTGTGTATGTGTGTGTGTGTGTGTACACATATATATTCATTACACACATGCACATATATAAATCCTATTGGTTCTGTTTCTGTGGAGGACCCTGACTAATAAAACCAGCATAGAAAATAGGCATTGAGTTCTTCCAGTGTTTTCCTTTGGTTGTCCAGTATTCATTTATTTGTTCATTTATGAATTCACTCAACAATAATTATTTAGTAGTATTATTTGACAGATACCGTGCTTGGTGCTGGATATATAGCAGTTAACAAGACAGAGTCTCTGCCTTCACAGAATTAGGAGTTTATCTATACCAATTAAAAATTGCCATGTATGCTACATAGGTCCCAACTACAACACTTCTGGGGTGCACAAGAATAAGCATCCATTCAGCTCATCTGTTTGTGGGTTAGCTGGGGGTGGGCTGATCTTGGCTGAGTGGTCCCGCTGGTCTTAGCTGGGTTGGATCACATACTTATCTGGGAGTGGGTTTAAACTGTCTTGGCTGGCAACTTGTATTAGTTAGCTTGAGCAACCATAACAAAATACCATAGACTGGATGACTTACACAACAGGAATTTATTTCTCACAGTTCTGGAGGTTGGGAAGTACAAGATCAAGGTGTCAGCTGATTTAGTTCCCCATGAAGGCTTTCTATTCCTGGCTTGGAGATGGCCCCCTTCTTGCTGTGTCCTCATGCAGAGGAGAGAAAGAGAAAACTCTGGTCTCATTCTCTTTTTATAAGGACACGAATCTCATTGTGGGGTCCCTGCCATCATGACATCATTTAAACCTAATTACCTCCAAAGGCTCTATCTCCAAATACCATCTCACTGGGGGTTAGGACTTCGATGTATAAATTTTGGCAGTGCACAACTCAGTCAATAGCATAGCTCTACTTCCTGATCTGGATCTGGTTGGGCTTGGTTCCTCTTCATCTTGGATCCACTTTCTCTGTGTCTGTCTGGAACTCAGACTGAAGGGGAAGCAGCCACCCTGGGGAGTGCTCCCATGATGGCCAAGGTTCACGCCCAATCATCAAGGCTTTCCCAGCTGTCAGTCATGTTGCCCCTGCTCACAGTCCATTTGCCGAACCAGTCACATGACTGAACCTGATGTGAAGAGGTTGGGAAATGTCCTGTGCTGCTCTAGTGGGAGGAGCTGTAAAGTCACGTGGCAAAGGGAAAGGTGAAGAGTCAGGGCCATCTATGGAGCCTATCACACCTGTGCTACTGGTGTTATTTCTCAGAGGGCCCTCAAGGCTCAGGCTGAAACTTCTACCAGAAGAGGTGGAGCACTAGCAAGTGACTGGTTTGGGAGGTGGAGATAGTTGATGTCAAAGCCATGGGCCTACTGGTGATAATGGCCTCAGGGGAGTGAGAGGGAGCCTGCTGGAACATGGTGGTGGTGGATGGAAGAATGGATGAGCCTCAAGTCAGGGGAAAGGCTGAACTCACCTAACAATGTGGGAAATTTGAGATATCATTGTATATGTGTGTCTGCACACATGCACAATGTTTGGGGTGTGTGCCTGAGTGAGGGGGTCAGATTGAGAGGGACATCCCATAATACCTAGTTTGGAAAATAATTTATGGAGAAGGAAAATGATAACAATAAGTCAGTTTCTTTCCACCATGGCTGTGTATCAGAATGTTAAAATATATGTATACCTGGCTGTGTCCTGCCTATAAGGCTTCTGATTCAGCAGTGCAGGGAGAGTTCTTTAATTGTATATAGTCAGGTTAAAAATATTTATATGTAGTCATGCACTTCATAACAATGTTTAGGTGAATGACAGATTGAATATACAACAGTGGTCCCGTAAAATTATAATGAAGCTACCCTATACAGGTGTACCATTTTTTTCATCTTTTATACCATGCTCTTTTACTGTACCTTTTCTATGTTTAGATATATATTAGAAACATAAATGCTTACCATTGTGTTATAGTTGCCTACAGTATTCAGTACAATAACATGTTGTACAGGTATGTACCCTTAGAGCAATAGGCTATGCCATATAGCCCAGGTGAGTAGTAGGCTATGCCATCCAGGTTTGTGTAAGTACACTCTATGATGTTTGCACAATGGCAAAATTGCCCAGTGACACATTTCTCAGAGTATATCCCCATCATTAAGCAAGCTACAAATGTACTATGTTCTAAAATCATTTTTTAAATTATACTTTAAGTTCTAGGGTACATGTGCACAATGTGCAGGTTTGTTACGTAGGTATACATGTGCCGTATTGGTTGGCTGCACCCATCAACTCATCATTTACATTAGGTATTTCTTCTAACGCTCTCCCTTCCCCAGCCCCCCACCCCCGAACAGGTCCCAGTGTGTGATGTTCCCCTCCCGGTGTCCATGTGTTCTCATTGTTCAACTCCCACCTATGAGTGAGAACATGTGGTGTTTGGTTTTCTGTCCTTGTGATAGTTAGTTTGCTGAGAATGATGGTTTTCAGCCTCATCCATGTCCCTGCAGAGGACATGAACTCATCCTTTTTTATAGCTGCATAGTATTCCATGGTGTATATGTGCCACATTTTCTTTATCCAGTCTGTTATTGATGGACATTTGGGTTGGTTCCAAGTCTCTAAAACCATTTTTATGCATCTATTTGGGAAGGCTAAAAATTAGAAACCAAGTGACATTTATACTATTGTGATTATGTGAGTATTCAGCATTCACCAAAGTGTTAAATATAGGATAGTCTATTTCTTTGTCTACATTGTCAGTGCTTCTCAAAGGAGACTCTTCTTTGCTTCAAGGTAAAGCTGTAGGCTGGTGGGGGTAGGGGAAACACTGGTTTCCATACAGACCTTAAGCCAGTTGTTCTCACGCTGGCTGCACATTAGAATCACCTGGGGAGCTTTTAAAACTCCCAGCACCCAGATTGTACCTGAGACAAATCAGAATCCGTAAGGTAGTATGCAGGCACTGTTGCCATTCAAAGCTCTCCACACATTCCCCTGTGCAATCAGGGTTGAGAACTGCAGCTTTACTCCTCCAGTGCTCAGCTTACTTCTTGTCCCTGCCCCTGCTGGACCTGCAGGGTTCTGCCAGGCAAGTGGGTCCCCTCCACCTCAGCGCCACCTGCGAAGTTCTTGCCTGCAGTTCCCCTAAGCCCCTTCTACCTTTTACTGTCTTCCCCAAATGTGTTGAACTCTTACTCACTGCTAAGGCTTCCTCCACGCCATTTGCTTTGTTGTTACTGGGTTTTATTTTTAAAAACCCATTATCACAATTTTAACAGGACCTCAAAAGGGTATAGAGACACAAAGTGTGTGCTCAATTTACCATCTTGAGCTGCAAAAGTTTAGGTTATTTAAAAATGCTTTTAATAGGCTTAAAAAAAGTTACCTGCCTGATAGTGACTCACAGCCATGAGCTCACTTGTGTGCATTAGCAAATGGTGGATATACCAGATTTCTTGAGAGCTGTTGATGGTGTGTGATGACATCCTCTGGCTGGATAATGTGGCTGTTTAACCGTAGCACACTGTAGTAAGAGAAATACTGATCTTGGACTTACAGAATTGTGGGTTCTAATTCAGTTTTGGGTAAATTATCATCTAAGTTTTCCAGGGCTCAGTTTCATTATGTAGAAGATGGGGAGAATTCCTCTTGCCTTACAGAGTCGTCGTGAGAATGTAATTATAGCTCCCAGAGGAAGCTGCTGGTGCGGTGCCTGGCACAGGACATTTTCCTTCCTACTTCAAAGCTGCCTTGGGATGGTGTGAGCGAACTTGAACTTTCTGCCTAAATCAAATGTCTCCCTATTTTATTTTGTGGTTGTTGCCGGTGTGCCAGTGCAGGAAACTGTCTGCATTTTCAAAGGAAAAAATGCAAATATAGAAGGAAATGGTTATGTCTTCATGGGCAGGGCCCAAAGGTTCCTCTCCTGTTCTGAGATATGCAGGGCCGTGCGCTAATTGTGATAGCAATGTGATTTCTGTCCTTTTCAGGTGAACCTTGGTCATCTCCGGCATATGCTGCTCCTTCTATTGTTTGGTTTTCCAGTGATTCCTGACATATTCTCTCGCCCTTTCCACATCATTATAAAGAAAATTTCCAAAACAATCTTGAGAGTATTTCTAACCAATATCCGTAATTTTGTTTCTTTTTATTTTTCTTTTCTTTTTTTTTTTTGAGATGGAGTTTTGCTCTTTCGCCCAGGCTAGAGTGAAGTGGTATGATCTTGGCTCACTGCAACCTCTGATTCCCAGGTTCAAGCGATTCTCCTGCCTCAGCCTCCCGAGTAGCTGGGATTATAGGTACCTGCCACCACGCCCAACTAATTTTTGTATTTTTAGTAGAGATGGGGTTTCGCCATGTTGACCAGGCTGGTCTTGAACTCCTGACCTCAGGTGATCCACCTGCCTTGGCCTCCCAAAGTGCTGGGATTACAGGCGTGAGCCACTGTGCCTGGCCCTTTATCTGTGATTTCATGAGGACCCAGATGTCGCTCTTGGTAATACACTGATAAGAGCACAGCTTTACCAGAGAAATAATATGGACAGACTGCAACCTTAGCAAGCTGACATCTTGTATATTCTTCTAGCCAGGGCCGTGTAGACAGGAACAGAGGTGCCGTGATGCAGGAGTTGGGGCATACCCAGACAGCCCAAACTCCAGTTCTTTTGTCTTAGTCACAGTCCTTCCTCTTTTTGCTCCTCAATAGCACTGAGTAGTGTTTAAGTCCAAAGCCTTTGGAGAAGCAGATGTTGGTTTGAATCCTGGTATGAGCTGTGGGCATCTGAGCCTTGTCTGCAGCCTGGATGTGGCAATCTTTATTCCACAAGGGTGAATGAGGATCACAGCACAGGGCTTGGCACATAGTGCTAGATAGTGCCCAGCGTCACTGTGCTACTGAATGGTGCCAGAGAAGAAATGCAGTGGGAAGCTGGACGCGGTGGCTCAGTCCTGTAATCCCAGCTCTTTGGGAGGTCGAGGCAGGAGGATTCCTTGAGCTCAGCCTGGGCAACATGGTGAAACCCTGTTTCTACAAAAAAAAAAAAAAAAAAGTAAAAAATTAGCCAGATGTAGTGGTGTGTGCCTATAGTCCCAGCCATTCAGGAGGCTGAAGTGGGAGGATCTCTTGAGCCTGGGAGATTGAGACTGCAGTGAGTCGTGATCATGCCACTGCACACCAGCTTGGGTGACAGAGCAAGACCCTGTCTCAAAAAAAAAAAAAAAAAAAAAAAAATACAAGAAGGAAAAAAGAAAAAGTAGAGGGAAACATGAATCAGATAATTTTCCTATGTAAGCACTGCTGAAGAAACGGTTAAGGAAGAAGAGGAGACTTCACAGCTAACGTAAGGTGTGGGGATTACCTCTTGGTCTAAGAAGCTGGTATAAATTCTGTTTAAGAAAATGGGAGTTCAAGTCTTGTGTCTAATTAAAGACACTGTGGACTTTCTTATGCACAGCTCCATTTTGTCCCCATGGACATCCCCATGGAGCCAGGATGGCAGGAATCACCTGCATTGGCCCCTGATTTTGGCAGCATCAATGACAGCTGATCTTGCCCTGGAAAAATGAAGAGCAGCCTGAGGACTGGAATGCTCATGTCTTGATCAAGTGCAATGCACAGAATGTTAACCTGACTCATTTGATGACATAGGTCATCATCTTGGGGCTGGGGGTAAATTAAGCCCCTGGATAAGTCAGGGAAGTGACATTCTGTTTTCTTTCTGAGTGACATGAGAGGTGGCTATGTATGGATCAAAAAAAAGAGTAGAGAGAAGTGAGTGTGATGCATCAGGCTCTCGTGTCTTGGAGGGCTTGGATCATAACCTGAGGGGGCCTCAGCTTCGTCCTTTCTTCCAGGAGCACCAATGACCAGGTGTTTCTGGAGCTCAGGCTCAAAAGTTCACCTCCTCTAGGTGTGGAGAATGCTGAATCCGCAGAGTGGATATCGAGCTTCAGACTGGATAGTCAGTGACAATCATTTGTGCTGGAAGATGATGCTGCTCACCGAGGAATGAGGAGCAGACAGGGGAGTTGAGACTGAAAGCTAAAGAGCAGCCAACTTATCCACTTAGTGGGAGAAAGAATTTGTTAAGGAGGTCGTGGCGGTATATGTGGTAGTCCCTTCCTATTCAGACCAATTTTAAATTTCAGAGAAAGCCTGGTACTGTGAATTATGGAGAGATTTTCACCAGTGTTCACACCTTCCTTCCTTGGATGGCTTAAAACACGACTAATTAAAAATTGATCTTAGTGAACAGATATCCATCTGAGAACAGATAAAGGCTTCAGCAAGGCCATTCCCTATCAAGTATGAGTGAGTGTAGTTGGTTTGTTCTCCTAGAGCCTCTCAGGAACTAGCAAGGGGACTGGGGTTTTGTTAGGGCCTACAGTGGCTGCAGGACCTGGAGGTTGTGTGTTGAGGCTTCAGGACACAGCAGGACAGGGCTGGGTGGGTGGAGGGCTGTCTATACCCCAAGCGAATATCAGGAGGTTGAGTGGCTCTCAACATGTGTGTGTGTGCGTGTGTGTGTGTGTGTGCGCGTGGTGGTGGTGCTGATGGTGGTGCAGGTATGAAATATGGGATGAACAGGCAAAAGTGAGACCAGGAAGCAGAAGTAAGGGAAGGAAAAAAAAAAGAGAGGTGGTAAGAAAGCCCATTTATTCAACATATTAATCACCCATTGTGTACAAAAGAGCATTCCAGGTCCTGTAGAGCTGTAGTTCTCAAACCTTTTTAAGTAAAAAGATCTTTTTTTGGTATGAAAATCCTATTATATGGAGGGCCAATGCATATATCATAATTTATGTTTTACTACTTCTTGACCAAAAAACAACATAATGTCCAAAAGTTAAAGCACCCCTGGTTTAGGCCCACAAGTTAGAAACACTTTATGGGTGGAGAGAAATTAATTAAATGCAAATGTTGTAATAATTGTAATAGGCAATGTTTCTTAAATGTTTACTATGTTCCAGCCTCCTGCTAATTGCTTCATATGGACTATCTAATTTAACCATCACGATAGCTCCCTGAATAATACCTGAAGCAGGCATCATTTCTACGCCTATTTACAGGCAAGGAAATTGAGGCTCAAAGATAAGTAACTTCCCCAGGTTTTCACAGTGAGGCAGAGACAGCTGTGTGATGGCTAAGGCCCATTTTTTATTTCCTCTTAAGCATCTAGCTAGAATATATTTTCTAATTGTCCTTACAGTTAGATGTGGCCACGTGACAGTTCTGACCAATGGACTGTGTGCAGAAGTGGCTGTGAAAGCCTCCTCCACCGTCCTCTGCATGCCCTCCCCTGATCTGACAGCTGAGTGCAGAGGGCCCAACAAGGAGTCTGAGGCCCAGGGAATGGTGCAGCCATAAGATGCAAGGAAACTGGAGTCCTGAATGATCACGTGGAAAGCACCTGCCAACCAGAAACATCCACTTTGGATTTTGTGTGAGCAAGAAATAAACTTTTTTAAAAATTTAATTAATTTTTATTTCATTAGCTTTTGGGATACAAGTGGCTTTTAGTTACATGAATGAATTCTGTAGTGGTGATTTCTGAGATTTTTGTGCACCCGAGCACTGTACACTGTTCCTAATATGTAGCCTTTTATTCCTCCCCTACTCCAGCCTCCCCACCTCTGAGTCTGCAAAGTCCACTATGTCACTCTGTGTGTCTTTGTGTCCTCATAGCTTAGCTCCCACTTATAAGTGAAAACATACGTATTTGGTTTTCCATTCCTGGGTTACTTCACTTAGTATAACGGCTTCCATCTCCATCTAAGTTGCTGCAAAAGACATTATTTTGTTCCTTTTTATGGCTGAGTAGTATTTCATGGTGTATATATACACCACATTTTCTTTATGCACTTGTTGGTCGATGGGGACTTAGGTTGGTTCCATATTTTTCTAAATATGACTTGTGCTGCTGTAAACATGCATGCGCGTGTGTCTTTTTCATATGACTTCTTTTCCTCTGGGTAGATACCCAGTAGTGGGATTGGATCGAATGGTAGATCTACTTTTAGTTATTTAAGAAATCTCCATACTGTTTTCCATAGAGGTTGTACCAATTTACATTCCCACCAGCAGTGTAATATTGTTCCCTTTTCACCACATCCACACCAACATCTATTGGTTTTTGACTTTCTAATTATGGGCATTCTTGTATGAGGACGGTGGTATCTCACTGCGGTTTTAATCTGCATTTCCCTGATGATTAGTGATGCTCAGCATTCTTTGATGTTTGTTGGCTGTTTGGATATCTTCTTCTGAGAATTGTCTATTCATGCCCTTTGCCCACTTTTTGATGGAATTTTTTTTTTTTTTTTTTTTTTTTTTGCTGATTTGTTTGAGTTCCTTGTAGATTCTGAATACTCGTCCTTTGTCAGATGTGTAGTTTGCAAATAAAACTCTGTCGGTTGTCTGTTTACTCTGCTGATTATTTCTTTTACTGAGCAGAAGCTATTAAGTTTAATTAGGTCCCATGTATTTCTTTTTGTTTTTGTTGCACTTGCTTTTGGGGGCTTAGTCATGAATTCTTTGCCTAGGACAATGTCCAGAAGGGTTAAGAAATAAACTTCTATTGTGCTAGGCGGCTGAGATGTGAGGCTTTGTTTGTAATAGCAGCTGGTATTATACACCCTACCTATTTGCGTAGTTTGCAAACAGTGGAGCCAGGATTCACACAGGCAGTCTGTGAGCTGAACTACCATGCCATACTACACATAGACAGTGACAATACAAAAAAAGGAAGTGACAGATGTCTTTCTTAAATCTTCTTATTCCCATTCTTGGCACTTGTAAGAAATGGCCTCATCCCATTATTTTGGTCTTTAAAAGAATGGTCAGTTGTACACATGAGCAGATGCAGGAAAGGGAGAGGATGGCACTGGGAATTTGGAAAGGGAAGTGGGATGCACAAAGGGGACTGAGGTGAATCATGGTCAAGAAAGGAGGTGAAAAGAAGGTATGTGCTGGGGTGAGTTGCAGTTCAGTGTGACACCAGCTGGATCATGGGGCTGGGATAACTCTTTTTTTTGCTAAATGATTTCCATTCTTTATTGAGATTCCCTGTTTGTTTTCAATTATGGTATTTCAGAAAATCCTTTGAATATATTTGTAATAGCTGCTTTAAAGCCCTCACCTGCTAATTCTAACAGTGCTGTCATCTCTGGGTCTGTTTCTATTGGTTCATTTTTCTTCTGGTTATGGGCCGCATTTCCCTACTTTGCTTGTCTACAATTTTTGGATTGTATGCCCTTGAGTTCTGGATTTTGTTGAGCATTGAGTGTAGTTCTGGCAGGCAGTTAATTTCCTTGCCAATGAGTTTGATCCTTTGGAAGCTTGTTTTTTAAACTTTGTTAGGGTTGGTCTAGAGTAGTCTAGAGGTGGGTTAGACCTCTAGTTGAGTCCTACTCCCAAGGTGTGGCTTTTTGGGAGTCTTGACTCAATGCCTGGGACATTCAGTGATGTCTCTCCACTCTGGCTGTTAGAACTCCAGCGTCTCTCCATCCTCTGTAAACTCCAGGATCCCCATCCAGCACATAGCTCCCCAGGGATTGTTCTCATGAATTTTTTCTTTACATAGGTGCAATTTAGTCTTGAGCCAAAGGTTTAAGAGGATCTTTATGCAGATTCTGGACCTCTTTTTCTGCACAACTGCATCCTTTTCAGTCTCCTGACCTCATACTCCAGCCATGTCAGCAGATCCAAACTCTGATGTTTGACTCCTCCTCTCAATGCAGCCACCGTGGTCTGTTGGGTCTCCATCTCTCTGTACTGTGGTCTGGACAGTGTCTCCAGGTAGACAGCAGGGCCATCATGGGTCTCGCCTTGTGTGTGTCTCTTCCCTCAGGGCCACAGTCTTGTGTTGCCTTCCAATGTCTAAAAATAGTTTTGCTATTGGCCTACAGTGGAAGAGTTAGTCTGGAACTTGGCATGCTGTCATGGCAGGAAGCAGAAATTATCTTCCCGTTGTTCTGATGTTCTTGGATTTGGAAAGAGTCAGTTGCCTCTTCTACCCTCTTCATACCTACTCAATATCCATTTGCAAGCAGGCTGGAGGGTACTTCAATGGGGGTCTTGAGGGAGATGCCCTGTATGCTGTGGATGGGATCAGGACCTCAGAGGGGCAATGACTGTATATATCAAGTGGTTATGCCCTGTTGGCTGGAGTTTCTTGCTCAAGCCCTTTCACTTGGCAGCATGCAGACAGCCTTTGTATTTTCCCTTTTTAAAATAGGGGAGTAGGAAAGAGCTAGGAGGAGTAGAAGGTCCAGACCAGGAGATCTGAGGACCATACCCAGTCCCATCACTTGTACACTGTGGGATACTGGACCAGTCATTTAGACTGTCTTGACTTTCATTTTCTCATCTGTGAAGTAGGAGAAATGGTCATAGTGCCATACAACATCAGTGAGCTCATGGGTGTGAATGCATCGTGCAAACCAGGAAGACTCATAAACACGAAGAGTTTTTTCTCTCAAGGAATCCAGGTGCAATGTGTGGTGTGTGGCTTGTCCAGGGCTCCAGGATCCCTTTGGAGAAATCCCAGATTGTAGAAAGAAGCAATCAGGAAAAAGAACAAGGGAGAAATTTCCTCTCCCATCAGTGCCCTTCAGGCCTCATTTGTCCATTTGTCCCTCAGGCCATAGTGAAATCACATGTGTCTCCTTGGGTGTGTGTGTAGTGGTGGTTTTTGGCCCTGGAAATAAGCAAGCAGCGCTGATGCCTGCGATTGCCTTGAGAGGCTTTCTGAGGCCTGCCTGGCCTGTGTCTGAATGCCAGGGCTGCTGGTCCCCAGGGCTCAGGCTGGGTGGCTTTGGGGACGTGCGGGAGAGGCAAGCCCTTCTTTCTGTGAGGTTCTGACTTCTCTCTCACCCACCCACCCTACCCCACAGGCTGCTGCAGAAAGTCAGGTATACAACTGTCTGAGAGACCGGGTTTGGTAATCTCCTGGCCTCTGAGGCTGAACAATG
Source organism: Piliocolobus tephrosceles (assembly GCF_002776525.5). NCBI lineage: Eukaryota > Metazoa > Chordata > Mammalia > Primates > Cercopithecidae > Piliocolobus > Piliocolobus tephrosceles. The sequence goes on from NC_045453.1 coordinate 41,103,408, forward strand.
GGGACCACCAGGGAGGGGAGCCAGTGTGGCCTCCAAGGCTGACCCCAAGGCTTTATCAGCAGGATAAGGCCATATGTCCTCGTTAATCCAACATTTGGGTCACAGGGTAAAGAAGTGTATAGAGCCTGGCTAATGCCATGGCTTAGCTCCCCTCCCAAATTATAATTCTCAGTGACAGGGGAAATTTAGTTATTAAGAGATGGTAGCGGGGAAGGCAGAAAACAAAGCAGGTTTTGGAAAACAAACACATTTAATTTGCACGTAGTGTTCTTGAGAGCATAATGGTTAATTTTAACATTACCCTCCCTTGCACCAAGATTAAACAAGAAAGAGGGTGTGGAGTAAGAGAGGACAGATTCTTTATGGAATTTTAGACTGTGATGTGGGATTTTGTGGTTTTCTCATTAACCTTTCTGAACCCAGGTTATATCCACACCCCACTCCCAGTTGCATTATTTTGGTTGTTGTTTCAACAGTGAAATTTGAATCCAACTTAACATAAGTGAACACCTTTCCCAGTGTTCACAACACAGCCCCGGAGCAGCTAGCTGGCACTCTTGGCTGGCCAAAAAATAAACAAACAAATAAAATCTGCCTTTGCAAATTGAAAAGATAATCAGGACATGGAGAGAACAAATAATTGAGTGGGGATTTTCAGATCTTGTTATTTTAATTATGAAATCACTCTCCTAAAGTTCACTGATACATTTTCAAGTTCATTCTCCACAGAGTGGAAGTTCTACATTCCAGAGAAAAAAAAAAAAGCCCTTTCCTCCCTGCTTGATTTAATAGACAAAGGTGAACTGGCCAAAAACCAGTTGTTGTCCCCCACACTGCCACCCCTACAAAGCCTGAGCTCTGTGAAATGTTCTGATTCATGCTATGCATGCGCCGGCAAATGGCAGGAGGGGAGGATGGGGGCTTCGAGATGTGTGGGTGGCCCAGGGCCCCGGCCAGAGGCATCTGAGTGTAAACAGATGCACGGTTTGCTGTGCCTTCCCTGAAGACACAAGAAGACAAGCTTTGAGTTACTTGTTAGGCAGGTAGAAAACCTAGGATTTCTACTTCATTATAACCAACATCCTTCCATTTTGGGAAAGAGTTACCTTTGCTAAATTAGAGACTTGATTTGCAAAGTAGCCAGCAAGGGAATGAACAGGGGCTGATGACTCTGCCACCCAAGCTTCCACCATCACGAGAGAGATGGCTCTGGAATGGCAGCATCTCAGTCACTTTTTTTTTTTTTTTTTGAGACAGTCTTGCTCTGTTGCCCATGCTGGAGTGCAGTGGCAAGATCTCGGCTCACTGCAACCTCTGCCTCTCGTGTTCAAGCGATTCTCCTGCCTCAGCCTCCCAAGTAGCTGAGATTACAGGCACCTGCCACCATGCCTGGCTTATTTTGCATATTTTTTTAGTAGAGACGGGGTTTCGTCATGTTGGCCAGGCTGGTCTCAAATTCCTGACCTCAAGTGATCCACCTGCCTCAGCCTCCCAAAGTGTTGGGATTACGGGTGTGAACCACCACTCCTGGCCAGGATCTCAGTCATTTTGAAAAGGCTGTTCCATCTTCTGCTTGACTGTCCACCAAACGCATTAGAATAAATTGCACAGTATCTACTACATTGCTATAAATTTCCCAACTGTTTCAAAATAGTTTCTTCCTGAGCCCTTTTTTCCTGGGCCAGTTGGGTGGAGCAACCCCAGGAAACAAATGCGGTGGCAGAAGCAAGTGTAGCCTTCAGGCTCCCAGGTCCCTGCTGGCACATGTTTGTACAGTACTTTCCCAAGCTTTGCCTGTAACTGGTAAAGGGAAAAGTATTCAAAGGCTGAGAACGACACTGCAACACTGAATTCCAGAGAAGCGGGTGGACATCTAGAAAAGACGTCTTGGCCAAAACTAAAATTTGCCCAGTGAAAGGGGGAAGAGGGACAGCAGTGGCACTTTGAAAACATGTACCTCTGAGTGCATGATGAATGTGAGTTCTTCTGTGTCCAGAATTAGTGGCTTGGGATCCTTATCAAACAGTTCTGAGCCATCCGAAAGCTCATATACTAGTGTGAAAATACTGACACTAAAAGAATCGTGATGAAGCAGCTGTAGAGCTAAGCAAATGTGCCAATCACTTCATGAACTAGAATGAGGTGACTAGGGAGGGAGATTTAACTGGGAGAAGACTAGGTTGGGGTACAGCTCGGGGCCTGTCTCTGAGGAAGAACGCACCCACCCTATGACACGTCAGCATGATTGGAAAGGCGATAGCAATAAATACAGGTTACCTTTAATTTGTCATTAACTTGTTTGCTTTCCTGAGGGTGTACTATGAGGCCTTAGGTACATGAAATTCCAAGATCAAAAACATGGCCTCTCTCCAGGTGCAGTGGCTCATGCTTGTAATTCCAGTGCTTTGGGAGGCTGAAGAGGGAGGATCACTTGAGCCCAGGAGTTTGAGGCTACCGTGAATCACGACCAGGTCACTACACTCCAGCCTGGGTGACAGCAAGACCCTGTCATTTTTTTTTTTTTCCATTTAAACAGTTTTTTTTTTTTTTTGAGACAGGGTCTCGCTCTGTTGCCCAGGTTGGAGGGCAGTGGCATAATCTCCACTCACTGCAAACTCCGCCCCCCGGGTTCACACCATTCTCCTGCCTCAGGCTCCCGAGTAGCTGGGACTACAGGCGTCTGCCACCATGCCCAGCTAATTTTTTGTATTTTTAGTAGAGATGGGGTTCCACGATGTTAGCCAGGATGGTCTCGACCTCCTGACCTCATGATCCGCCTGCCTCGGCCTCCCAAAGTGCAGGGATTACAGGTGTGAGCCACCATGCCCGGCCCAATTTAAACAAATTTTAAAAAGACCCACATAGCCCCTGATTGTTGGGACTCATAGTAAGGACAGAAAAATTCATCCTCATCATCCTCCTCCTCCATAAACATTACCAAGCATTCATGTATGAGGCTTTATTTATTTGAACTCAGTTGATTGTCACAGAAAGCCCCTGAAGTAGGCACTTTTCATATTACCATTTTATTTTAGAAATGTGGAAAATGAGGCTGAGAGAAGTACAGAGTCAGCAACTGCAGAGCCTGGATCTGCAGATACACGTCCACAGACCACTAGGCAAGAGGTGGTAGGGGCTGCTGGAGAGGTAGAAATCGGATGCAAGGGCGTTTGAGAAGCGGGAGGTCGGTCACATTTGACTGACGAAAGGGCAGGCTTCAGGGAGGAGGTGGGGGTTCAATGGGGGCTGGGAAAGGTAAGATGGATTTCATCAGGTGGGGACCAGGATCTGGCAAAGGAGGACAACTGGTGGTAGACACTTACACGGGTGAACGCTCAGCCAGGCGCTGCCGCCCTGTTCCTGAGGACGCTGTCCCAGCGATAGGGAGGGAGGCCAGGCAGCCTTACTGTCCGACATGTCCTGTCCGCATTCAGACTGACGTTACCACTGATCACCTCATCCCAAAAGGTGAGTTTCTGTAACTAAAACAAGTATTATTCAAGATAATATCTACATGGAAGAAAAGGTAAGTGGAAGGTTCCCCAGATGGCAGTGTTGAGAGTATGTTTGGGAAAAGAGTGAATAAAGCTTCCTATGGGTGAATATTTGAAAGTAAAGATAGAAAAGGAAGAGATAATTAACTACAGTGAGAATTAACAGCTGGGGCCTGTGGGGCAGAACAATGACGGACTCAGTTCTTTACACACCTTAGGTCATTTTATCCTAAATAATATCTACAAGGTAGGGTAGAAGGGTAAAAAGTACAAGGTAGATATTATTACTGCCATTTTATTGATGTATAAATTAAATACCAAAAGATGAATTAACTCACTCAACACCACGTGGCTAGTTCAGTGCAGGTGCCAGAGCATGGAGTGCAGGCCTCCATCATTTCAAAGCCTGAACTCTTTCCATTACACCGCTAAAGCCAACACATAGCACAGAGTGAATGCCAGGCAACTAACCTTTTTTTCATTTTTATTTTATTGTGGTAAAATAGACATGATATAAAATTTACCATCTTTCCTGTTTTTAAGTGTGCAGTTCAGTGGTATTAAGTGCTTTCTTATTGTTGTGCAACCATCAGCACTATCTATCTCCAGAACCCTTTTCCTCTTGTAAGACTGAAGCCCTATACCCATTAAACAGTGACTCCTATTCCCTCCGCCCCCCAGCCCCTGGCAACCACCATTCTACCTTCTGTCTCTATGATTTTGACTATAAGTATCTCATATAAGTGGAATTGTACAATACAGATACCAAAATCCATGGATACTCTAAAGTCTCTTGTATAAAATGGTGTTGTATTTGCACATACCCTACATACATCCTCTTTAATACTTTAAATCATCTCTAGATAACTTATAATACCGAATGCAATGTAAATGCTATGTAAATAGCTGTTAAACTGTTTTTTATTGGTATTATTGAAAATATTCAGGAAAAACAATAAAAAATAATACAAATAAAAATAGTGAAATAAGCCCATTGCAAAAGGACAAGTACAGTTGGCCCTCCATATCTGCAGGTTCCACATCTGTGGATTCAACCAGAGGTGGTATTTCATTGTGTTTTGATTTGCATTTCCCTAATGATTAATGATGGTGAGAATCTTTCCATGTGCTTTTTGGCCATTTGTTCATCATCTTTGGAGAAATGACTATCCAAGTCCTTTGCCCATTTTTTGATCTGGTGATTTGGAGAGCTCTCATTTTTAACCCACTTTCAAAGCCTGTATCCAGCAGGTCTGAGGAGGGACTCTGGTATCTGTAGGTTGAAAAAACATCACAGATGTTTCTGAAACAAGTAAGATTTGAGAGCTGCTGTGTCATATGCCAAGAGTGTTGTCTCTGCCAACTTAATTAAACATGCACATATTCATATAAATGATCCAACGTTGTCCAATTCCTCTCTATGTCAAACAGAGTCACTACGGTTATGTTTTGATCATGAATTATCTAGGTCTCTTCCTTCATCTTTAGACAACCTCAAAGTTAATGCTGGTCACTAGTGGCTGAAAAGGGTAAGCAAAGAAGAGGGAGCTAATGTCTAACAAAGCAAAGAGCTTTAGTTAGGAAAAGGCTGATGCTGTTCTCCGCAGTGCAGTGAACTTCATGTTTTTCTTCTTCTCGGGACCACATTGCTTGACTAGACAAAGAACAGACTTCAGGAACCCCGAGGGGAAACACCATATCCAAGATATAACTGAGAAGGAGCAGTCAGTCTCGGTCTAATAGGTGGCTTCAGCACGTGGATTTCAAATAAGACCAAGAGTGCTAGGAAACCAGGAATTGAGAGGTGTCAGTCAACCAGAGATCTGTTGGTTGCAAGTGACAGCAACATACCTCCAACTGACTTTGGACAAAAAGGCACATTGGTGTCTCATCTCATGGGGAAGGCCCATGGCATATTCTTTATTGGTCTCTTTTTTTCTCTGTCTTTCTGAATATCAGACTGGAAGGGAACACAGCTGCTGAGAGGTTCTTGTTGATGAGTCTAACCATCTGTCTCTCCTAGGCTTTAGTTTGAAAATTCCAGGCCAGGATTCTGGTTGGTGTGATTTGGGTCACTTGCCTGTTGATGGATCAATCACCTGTGGTTGGGTTAGGGGTGGACTAGGACTGTTAGTCCATGAGAGCATTATGGTTGGGTTGGGTGAGGAATAGTTTCTCCCAAAGAAAGGCTGCTGGAGTGAATGCACACACATAAACATGACAAGGATGTGTAAGGAACAGAGCACAGACAGCATTTACTATACACACACACACATTCATTTAGTCCTTAAAATATTCAAAAGTGTCATTTTGAATACAGTTGCCTGTATGGTTAAGAGCAGGCTTTGTCAGATGGTCTGGTGTAATTGGTAGACAATGAGGCACACCAGGAGAGTCATAAATACATCATCTAGACTCCATGGCACCTATCACGTGCTTACCACAATTTTGGTTGTTTAAGAATATTACAAAATTATTTCGGTGATTCAATAATAAAAGGCCATTTAAGGAAAATGGGCCTAAGTCTTAGACTCTGTGCATATCTGCCTACACCTTGAGTGTTATATTTAACTCATGATTCTGTAGGTTGTCTGGGCAGCTCTTCTGGGCTGGGTTGGCCTGGCTGATCCCTGTTGGACTCTTGCCAACATACATCTGTGGGGTGTCTTGTGACTGGATGACAGAAGATGGCCTCATTCACAAGTCTGATGGTTAGGCAGGTCTTAGCCATGTGTCTCTCATCTTCCAGCTGGATAGCTCGGGCTTGTTCACATGGTGATCTCCAAGTGCAGCAAGAGGGCAATGCTAAATGCTTTTCAAGTCTCTGCTTGTGTCGCATTTGTTGATGTCCACTGGCCGATCAACAAAGTCCCATGGACAATCTCAGAGTCAGGTCTGGAAGGCACTACCAGGGGTGGACTTGGGTTACTTCCTTATCATAGGTGGCCACGGCATATATTCAACAGCTCCTTTAATGGTCAGCTTTCCCTATATTTTCATTTGACTTTTAATTCAGTTATGGGATTAACCAATTTTGAAATTACAATATTTTATTTGATTAATTTTTTTGAGATAAAAATATCATTCTGTTACCCAGGTTGGAGTATAGTGGTGCAATCACAGCTCACTGTAGCTTCAACCTCCTGGACTCAAGTGATCCTCCCACCTAAGCCCCACAAGTAGCTGGGACTACAAGTGCGCACCACCAATGCCCAACTAATTTTTTAAATTTTTTGCAGAGAGAGGGTCTGGCTATATTGCCCAGGCTGGTCTTGAACTCCTGGGCTCAAGTGATCCTCCTGTCTTGGCCTCCCAAAATGTATTTTTTTAATTAAAAAAATAAGAGTAGTCTTTGGATCCCAACCAGATAACGACTCTTTTCTCACCTGGCATTAGATCCCATCATTCTTCGCTCAGAAGGTTGTTCGTCAGGCATTTCGTTTTTCTGTGTGCCTTAGCCGAAGACGTATGAAGAGCTCACATCAATGTGATTATTGTTCTGTCAATGAACAGATCAGAAGTTGCACAACAAAATCATGTGGAAGTGAGGTCACTCAGGGTTTGTGAGCGATGTTTCACTCCCTTAGGTATGCCCTATATTTTACCCATGATTACTCCTAAAAGTAAATTTTTTGATTGAAAAAAAATGGACACATTTTAACAAATGTGTAACCAGTAACATCCAACAGGAGGGGTCACCCAAAGAAGCTCTTTATGATGCCAAATGTAGACCCAGGTAGTAAGGGCCTTCTTCTTCTTTCTCCCTGATTAAGCACATATATACATACACACACACACACACACACACACACACACACACACACATATATATATTTTAAGTCTCTTCTTAAGGAGTAGCAATGTTCTGGTGCTTTCCCCATGCAGGGAGGAGCAGTTTCTGATTATGTGCCCTTGTCCAAAACTTGGGCGTGTAATTTAAAAATGAGACACCCCCACCCCACCTCTCCCAAACACACAACCCTCAGACTCTACCCTTCCCATTTTCTCTATGTTGAGCCAATTTACCTACCGGTTGTGGAGCTGGTGTTCAGGAATGAATGATACATTCACTATCTGCAGCCAGCTTTGAATCTGAAGTCTGGGTCAGCAGTTAGGATCAGGGGAGGGAATGGACCCAGGTCACCTGCACACAATGGCATAGTTACTCGATGGTAAGCTGGTTTGGGCTATTACTAGAGCAAATGCCACCTGGTTCTGGAAAGACGGCAGGTAGAAAAAGCCCTGCCTACGCTTAAGGACTGGCTTGGGAAGTAGGGAAAAGACTGACGCTTAGACAGGCCAGGCAACTGTGGACTCTACAGCCCTCAACTATCCTGCCAGAAATGAGCCACTGAGCTCAAGACCGCAGTCAGTGACAGACAGCTCCTTATTTGTAAGTAGTTAATGTTTCTTAGCAAGCACTTCTAAAAGAAATTGGTATGTAATGACAGCACTCACTGGAAAACAGGCCGATTAGAAAATGCACTAACTTATCTGGTATTCATTTGAAAAGTAAATGGATGCACGGCAAGGTGAGAGTTCACTATCAATTCAAATATTTTCCCTTAACGGGCTCTAGCACTCCTGCTTTAATTCAAGCAGAAACACAAGTATGAATAATCAAACTAGATGACGCTCATCAAGAACCTTTGTGCCTTGCACCATTTCAAATGGTCATTGAAGCTTAATGGCAAAAAATTTACATTCTTCCTTTAATTTGTATTCTATTCCTTCCTTCTGAGTGATGTGATTGTGGCTTGCTGTTGCCTGCTGTATTATTTTGATGCAAATGCTATGTTGTGTGTGCCTGAGTCCAATTTCCTGGCTTTTGCTAGCAGGAGGAGTGACTGTGAAAATAGTTGAAAATCAGGGTTATTTAAAGAGTTTATAACTACTGCTCCTAATGAGTGAAACAATACAATTGATGAGCCCACTGTTTGGAGACACCTTGATGGCCCTAGGTTAACAGATGCCCGCAAAGGAAAATAAAATCAACAGGAAAAAAAAATCACTGTTTGCTTGTGTCTGTTTCCCCAGCCGGAATATTAGACTTTATTCTGGCTGTTGTCTACGAAAGAATTAAAAAATTTGTAATCCAAGCGAAACTCCCCTTCCTGCGACATACTCACCCGGGAAGGAATGCTTTATTGAGATACAGGGGGTTGCTCGCCAAAGACTGCAAACACGGGGCCCCAAGGGTGATCCTTGAACGTAATGTATGCACAAACTAATTTATGATACTGTGACTAATTTCCATTTCTTGTGCTTAGAGTTGCCTGGCTAATTACAGAGATGTTTTCTTAACTTTAGTAATTACGCTCTGTGCTTTCGACAAGCAACGGAGCAAATGAGTGAGGGCGGATTGCGCAGTTTTGGAGACAGGCACGTCCAGGAGAGAGGGGACCGCGCGCGGCCCTCGCAGGGCCGGCAGCCCTGATCACAAGCCTCGCCAGCTTTGACCAGAGCCCGCAGGCTGCATCAGAAGCATCTGGAGAAATATTTTATGGAACACCCCGTAATTAGATGGACTGGCTTAATTAGGAGAAGTTTGCGGGCAGAGGGAAGCCGAGGGTCTGTGCTGGGATCTGAAGGTTTGCAGCCTCGTCCCAGGAGGCCCGGTGCACAAAGCTCTGCCCGCTAAGCGCGCACGCGCTGGTGTGTCTGTACATCCAAGGGGGTCCCGTGGGGTCTGCGAATCCAAGCGGGGGGCCAGGGGCCTGCCTCCCTGCAACAGCCTTGCCAAAACGACAGCAGCCACGCTTATCCGATGCCCCCACCGCCCATGTAGTCTAACAAGGCGGACAGGATGCAGTCGCCCTGTGGAAGCTGGCTGTGGGAGGCATTTTTCTGAGAATGGGAAGAGGTGGATAGTGGTGGTGGGGAAGAAGGGATCCAGGTATTTCACTCATTATCTAGGGCCCCCTGCCCCGGCACAGAAGTCGACATTCCAAGCAAGCACTTTGCTCTTTAGGAACCAAGGTCGTAATTGTCTAACCCCATCAGTCAGGGCTTTCAACAAACTTAAACGCCAGGCACTGCCCATAGAATCAGGTTCCCCAGGAGGGCAGAGCGAGGGGGCTGGGCAGGGGCTGTGGGCACATCTCGGAGACATCTACCCACTGTTTGGAAGCAGGTGTTTACTAAACACTTACAATGCTCAGGATTCTAGGTATTGTGGCTTGAGCACACACAATGTGAGGGAAGAGTGGGACGGAACGTTTTCACCATCTGGAACCACAGCAGCCAGAAGCAGAAAGGAGAAATAATTGTCACCAAAGCATCACAAACTCTCCATATTTACTTACTCTGCTCACACTTCTGGAGACATCTTCTCTTCCTCCCACATAGGGGGACAGCAAGGGAAACACTGAAGGTTCGTGTGAGTGTGTGTGTGTGAGTTTGTGTGTGTGTGAGAATGTATGTGTGTGAGTGTGTTGTGAGTGTGACTGTGTATGAGTGTGTATGAGTGTGTGTATGAGTGTGTGAGTGCGTGTGTGCAGCGCGGTGGAATTGTTTTCCCTCAGCTCAGAGATTTTTACCTTCTGAACATCAAGGCTATTTATTGCTAACATACTATTAGAAAACATGAGAAGATACCAATAATTCGTTCCCCCTTTAGAAAATTAAAATGATTCTCCTGCCTTATGGAGATGAGGCGATTTTGTACACCAGGCCATTCAATATATAAAAAATGATCTGTGCCCTAAATGTCTCATTAGATATAAACATTTGATGAAATGCACTTCAAGCCACTTGTGGTATCAATTTTAAACTAAGCCAACCAGGTAACCTGCATCAAAACAGGCCACACCAAGCTCAAATCTGTTGAATTGTAAATGTACCATTGAAAAACATGAATGGACTTTATTCTGAAATTCTAAAAATGATTTTCAAATGCATTTGAACAAAATTCTTCACAAAATAATGAAAACTACATCTGAGCTACTACTACATCCCCTTTTAAAGTTTGGCTTCTGAGTTAAAGAATGAATGTTTCGGAGGACATCACCTTTAGTAAGGGAAAAATAACACAGTAGAGGGAATTTGCTAGAGTGACAGGAGTATCTGAACATTGCACATCATACGGGACATTCACAGAGCAAACATTCCTGACAGTATGGCTTCTTAGTCACCTGAGAAAGAAGAGGTATAACCAAATCCACCATGTTGGCTAGAATTAGCTCATGCAGTGCCTAAAATCCCAGTCAGCCATGACGGAACGGAGGCTCTTTCACTGTTGGGCGTGCATTCGTTCCTCTCAGAACAGCCCTCACTGAAAAAACGTCTTTCTTTCATCTGTTCAAGTGAGGCTGATGTGCTTGCTCATGTGATGTGGAAGAAAGGAAAGCAACAAGAAATGTAATTATTTTGACACATTCTTTAAAAAAAAGGTTATTATTCCTACTTAATGCAAAGTGGTTTACACTGCCATTATGAAAGAGAGTCCACCGTCCTTGGTCTCTATACTGTGAGCACGCCGAAGATTCAATGCCAGACACAATCGGCAGTCACTAATAGTTTGATGACAAACTGCGGGGAACGATCATCTCAGGGCTGTGAGAAGTGCGGAGGTTTCCTCCTCCTTCCAGCATTCTCTATGCCCTACATTTTACCTCCTTTTACAAGGAAAAGCTGATTTTTACCATGTGAGAAGGAACAAAGAATTTTGAGGGTCCCATCCCTCATGATTCTATGGTTTTCTCCCCAGTTGACTTATTTATCCTGGAACACCATTGCATGAGGCCTCGGTGGTGTGATTCTTTTGAAGGAAGTTCTGGGATGAGAACTGCACCTTCGAGTTACCATGGCACTGTCCTGCCTGCTAGGAGAGCAGTTGTGGGTGCCTGTGAATCATTGTGTGTGAATAGTTGCTCCTTCGGGGGAGAAATAGGCTCGTTTCTGTCCCATCCCATTTTGCCTGAAGAAGGTTTAATGCTAGGAGATGGACGTCTTACAAACCCCAAACTCTGCTCAGCTTCGACCCACCCTGCAGCTACAGAGGGGGCTCAGATGTTCCACCACAAAATGCCATTTGCGCGCAGGAGATCAAAGCCACTCCGATAACTCACCCGTCTTATCATGCTCCTTGGGCATCCGGGGGAAGGAAAGGATCAAAGTCATAAATAGAGGCCATATCACTGATGAATAATTTACATGCACAGTAGGTGGGAGTGAGTTAGTACATAAAGGTCCCTTTGAAGAGGAGAAAAAAAATCGTTGCCTTTTCTAGCGAACACTGGCTTTGGCAGAAGCCCGTGAGAGGGAACTTTTCACGAAAGGATTTAGCTTTGCTCGGACCATGGCCACGATGCTCTTAGAGTCATACATGCACACTGGGGCAGGCCTAGCAGGCTCAGAGGGCTTCTAAACACTCATTTATTCATTCATTGGCCAAGTGGTGAGAGCGCTCAGACTCCATAGCTGAGTTAATAACTCCAGCCAGAAGCCTGCAATGAAGGAATTCCAGCATCCCTGGTTTTTCTCATCATGATAACTACCTTTCCCTACTGTGTCCACTCTCATCTCTAGGGGTTCTAATAAAGTTATTTTAAATTAAAGACAGGCTTAAAACTCCACCAAACCAAGAGAATCATACCAGATTTTCCTGCAGAGTAATAATTACATTTGGAACAAAAGTGCTTTTAGGTATATGTGTATCTGGATTAAGTGAGGCTGCTGGTATTCTACTATAAATGGAAATTTCGTCTCTCTTTTCAGGATGCAGGCATAACAATTGGCTTTTGAAAGCAGTCAAATTCATGTTTCTGAAAAGAGAAAAAAAGCAGAAAGAAATAAAGATGCATTTAGCTTTTTACTCAAGAGCAGGCACGTTGTTCTCCCAGTCTGTCTTAATTTTGGATGCTGACATCATTCATGCATTTTGAATTATTAGATTGATAATCACTTCCTTAAAATAATTTCAGCAGTCAGCTACAATAAAATAGATTTCTTTCAAAGAATCCTTAGTTAAATGTGCTCAGTGCTACTTTCTGTATCATGCAGGTCAATTTAACTCAGCTCTGCTCCTCTACCCAGCTAAACAATTGCTTTTCAGTCTCTGGAGAGCGTGGTGAATACAGCCAAGAATACCCATCTAGAGACGGCCTTGGGCACTTTTGCTCATAAAAACTTGACATCTGAAGTCCCACTCTTTATTCATCTCTTGTCAGAGTTAGTCAAGATTTCTGAAAAAAAAGTCAATGTCATATAAATCATTATTAATGATTCAATGAGTGAGATTAAAATGGAAGAATGCAACCTTTTAAGAATGGCTGACTAGGCATCCTGTCTACAAGCAACTCCTTCCACGATGGCTCCACCTTGCCATCTGCAGCCTGCTTTTCTCTGTAGCTCCAGACTATGGGAAGTAGCCTCCCATTCCATCTGATGGTTTCCGTAAGACCAACATTGCAGGTGTCTGCATCTGTGTGTCTCTCTATCCAGGCATTTGCCCCATGCCTCATTTTCCTCTCTCTTATTAATAAGGCCTCACCACTTGCTTTTCTTGCAAGGCATCTCTGTCTGTGGTTCTCCAGAAGCAGACCCTCAGAAAGGTGTTGAGTGCAAGGTGTTGAGTGGTTTATTTGAGAGGTGACTGCAGAAAGTACAGGTGGAGGAGCGTGCAAGTGAGATAGGGAAGGGAAGGAATCAATATGTTTGCATAATAAGCAGGTTACAGGTGTGGGCAACTGAGGCTCACTCCTGCTGGGGACCTCTGGGAGGTAATGTGGGACACGTCTCAGACTTGTTCTACCCAAGGGGTGTGGAAGCTGGGGTATGTACCCCCAGATTTTGTCTTTAGTTGAGAGGTCAGGTATACCTCTTCAGCCAGAGGAAGCTCTCTCTGAAGTTGCTGGCTCACATAAGAATAGTGAATGTCCAGAGGAAATGGAAGGGGCACCGACTGCCTTGGCCACACCAGCCAGGCTGAACTCACACATACAAGGTGCTCATACAAGATGTTCATACCTGGCTGCATACTCAGCGTGTCACTAACAGGCTGTGTGTGACTTCCAGAAGTCATGTACCCTCCTTGGGCCTGTGTGGTATGAGATTGACTAAAGGGTTTTTTGGGGTGCTCCAAGCTCCCACAGGAGTCCATGGCAGCCTCCCACATCCTTAAAGTACTGCACTAAGGACTCCCACCAAAGCTACCCATCATGTGATTACCCCACAGCCCTGCTCTCCATGTGGGTTGGGTCCTGGACCCATCTCCCATCCTAGAATACAGTTGGTTGGATGAGTGACCACCTGATCCTAGGAAACCAATCAGAAAGTGGGTTAGAAACATTTTGTGGCTTGATTTGAAAAGGTAAGCTGGGCCAGAGGGCCTTTTTCAAGGATCTGAGCTAAGAAGCAGGGAAAATGTGCCCCCACATGGCGGGAGCATCTTTTAGAAGTTCATCAAGTAAAGTAGAATTTTAGCTGAAAAGAGCGTGATAGAATCAAGGTTGATGAGGTCAGGGATATTTGAATGATGGCACAATGCCCAATTGATGGATTTATCTCATTGACCCAATGCTGCAACCCCAAGGCTTAAAATAGCACCTAGCACACATTAGGTGCCAAGTAAACATTTGTTGAATCAATGAATGAATTTGCTGTACAAGCCAAAGTAATGGGGGAGCTGCAACTCCTGGTCACTAAAGGAAGCCAGATGGAGAGAGAAGAGTCAGCAGTGAAACTCATTCATGGCAAGTCTTACAATAAATATATAAATAGTTAACCCATCATATAAATGATCCTAGATTACAACTTCATGTAAGAGGTACTGGATTGTCCATTATAACAGACAAAGAAGCAGAAGCATGGAGACATTAAATAACTTTTTCAGAACAACACTGTTAGTACCAGGTGGAGCCAGGCTTTGACAGTCTGTCTGGCTCCAAAAGGGGGTTCTTAATACTATGTTGCCCCTATGTTAAAAGCCGCAGAATCCCTGCATCCAGAATAGGTCCCAAAGTCAACTGCCAAGAGGTGCAACCCTATTTCCTGTAGACATATTTCCATTTCTGGCCTTAGATTTCTTCTTGACTGCATCCCTCTTCTGTTTCAGAATGTCCCTATGATAACTGTTTCCTTAAAAACTTATTTTAGGGAATAACTTTTCCTAAAAGAAAGTGCCTGGAGACCACCTCAGTGGATCCCATTTCTTGCAATCAAGGAATGGTATTAAAACAGAACACAGATAGCATTGAATATGCAGTCCCTGTAACTCCCTCCCAAGTATTTTGCATGTGGCCTGGCCTGGGTTCTTTGGGAACCACCCCAAATGGTGTAGTCCTGATGTCAGAGGGTGTTTGCTGAATAAATTCTGAGGTAGTCACCTGAAACTGAGTCTCTAACTCCAGTACCTTAGCCATATTGTTGCTTTTTGCTGCATAAATAAACCACCTCAAATTTTAGTGGCTCAGAACACTGGCACATTTATTTTGCACATGAGTCTGCAATGTGGGTGGAGGCTTGGCAGGTGTTACAGGCTGACTTGTGTCCCTTGAATAAATTCATGCTGAAGTCCTAACCTGCAGTGTGTCAGAATCTGTGTTTAGAGACAGAGGTGAGTTAGTGAAAACAAGGTCATTAATTAGGGTGAGCCCTAGTCCAATATTACTGGCATCCTTATAAGAAGAGAAAATTCAGACGTAGGCAATGACAGAGGGTGACATAAAGACACACTGAGAGAAGACAGCCATCTCGAGCCAAGGAAAAACACCCGGAGCCGATCCTTCCCTTCTGGCCCCCAGAGAGGACCAACTCAGCGGATACTTTGATCTTCAATTTCTGGCTTCCTGAACTGTAAGAAAATAAATTTCTATTGTTTAAGCCACCCAATTTGTGGTTCTTTGTTATGGCAGCCCTAGATGACTAGTATTGCAGAGGCAGCTCATCAGCTCATCCATGCTGTACGTGGTGTTAACTGCAGCAGCTCAGAGGCTGCGGGCTAAATTCATGAAAAGACTGCTTACTCATACCTCTGATGGTTGATGCTGGCTGTGGGCTGGACCTCAGCTGGGGCTGTTGGCTGGAGCACCTACCTGTGACCACTCCACTTGCCTGGGCTTCCTTACAACATGGTGGCTGAGTTCTGAGAGTGGGGCCAGTCAGGTGGAAGCCGAACCTATTGTGACCTAGCTCAGAAGTAACTCAAAGACACTTCTGCTGCGTTTTATTCATTAGAAGTGAGTCCAAAAGGTCACTTCATATTTTATAGGGGGAGAATTAAACTCTACATTTTTCGATGGGATGAGTATCAAAAAAATTGCAGGCATGTTTTAAGATCACATTAGGCAAACAAAGCAATATCCTTGCTGAAGCAAGGGCCTCAAGATAGCATAACTCACACTGTCTTGGACTTCCACCAAGATTCTTTGTAATTTGTTCACATGAGTACAGTTTGAAGAAAGGATGCTCCAAATGTGTGCATAAGGGGCATCATTGTCATGTGGTCAATGTCCATTGAACTGGACATTGCCAGATATTTAAAGCTAATACAAACCACAGAAAGCGTGCAAACTCTAGCATTGTTAATTCATTGAATTGTGGCTACCTCAACCTTCTCTGTTGTAAAAGGGCATCCCCAGGTGGTGTTTGAACTGATGGGTCACAGGAAATTTAGCCATTCAGAAACTGGCAGTGCCTGACTTCAGCCCGTGGAATTCGTTCTTTAAAACCAATCTGTCAGAACTTGATAATGAAATCAAAGATCAAAGTTGATGTGACATTTTACAGACAAAATAGACAAGTGAATTGCCCATGGATAATAACTAGTAATACTTTACTAAGGTTTTACACATTGAAGAAAAGGTGATGGGAAGCAGACAACATGCAGGGGCAGGAATTGGAATCTGGGTGTGTGAGGAAGCAAACTCGGAATGCTTTGGATGTGCAGCCTGTCCCTGGAATAGCTTCTGCCTCTGACTTCACAGCAACTGTGAAGCTTCTGGGCGGGGGAGGAAAAAAGAACTGTCTTCTCTCAACCCGGGGGCATCAGCTACTCCTCCACGTTTTCTCCAGCCTCTCCCACAACAGTATTTCAAGGCAGCCAACTGGATAGTTGGGGACTACTCTATGGATATTCCCTCACCAAGCCAATTTCTCCTTTCCTATGACAGGAAAACTGGAAGCTGCTGTATTTTGAGAAATGAATGCTACTTATTCTTTTAGGGGCACCCACCCATGGCTGCGAATCACCAGGACATCTATGACTCTCAAGAAGTATAAAAGTTCGTGGGTGCGTGGCCTGTGCCCTGAGGGCCACATAACTCTGATTACAACAGAGTCAAGATGCAGCATGACAGTGGGAAATGTCATTAGGGAGGCATGTGGTGTGTGCATTAAGCAGCGTTCTTCATCATGGACATGGCTGGGAAGGGCAAACTTGAGAAGTGAGAGCATCATAGGCATTCCGCTGGTTCCAGACCTGTAATTCCCAATGCAAAAATCTCTCTCACCTGGGCCAAGCCTTTATACCTACTAACAGTAGCATTGTAGCATCTTTGCTCTGCTCCTCTTTTAAACTCCAACTACATCAGCAAAAGGACAAAAGAGAGAGGGAACATAACCCATTGTCAATGAAGTAGAACCTGCCACAGCATCACACCATAAACTGCCATGTTCCTGGCAAACATGAGGAAATCTAGGCCGAGAGCACACATGCTGCCGCAAACTTGAGAAGTGTAAGTAAGTCTCCAAAAGCATTTCTCCACATCAAGAAAAACATATCCAAGGATTCTTAGAGGATCGAGATCCAGTTTCATGGGCGGACCAGGGGAGAGATGAGAATGTCCTTTGTCCACTGCTTATAGTGAGGTCAGGGACGAAGGGGTGACTAAAAAAGCAGTGGACATGTCGGTTGTCTGTTTCTATTGCCTGTGACCTGGCTTCATAGTCAAGGAAAACTTCCAGAGAGGAAGCGAGGGGGGCGGGGGGCGGGGGGAAGGACAGCCAAAGCCTGCTCACAGCCCTGAAGGCGTGTACCCTGAAGAGCTTGGCGATGAGCAACAGTAGTATGGGACATAAGACCTAAGGTAGGATGCGTCCTTGTGATAAGGAAATTAAGGGATATGGGGGAATATACCTGAAGATAAAGACAGCCTTGAGGTTATTGAGCAAAATGAAATGGTGAAGTCAACATAAACAATAACTGCAAAGAAGATGATAGATATGGAAGACAAAGGAGACCCTCATATCCATGATTACTGTTTCCGAAAAAGAGAACAGGAAAATGGAATGAACTAATCAAAGATCTAATATATGAGAACTTTACTAAAATAAGGAAATATTGATAGAACAAAATGCCCCAGAAAAAGATTATATATGATGATCAACACTGAGATATATCCTGGGGAAGCCATTGAACTCCAAGGTTAAAGAAAGAATCATAAGAACATCTAAGAAGAAATATTTTGTAAAAAAAACATTTCAAATAAAGAAATATGTTTTAGAGACAGTATCTTGCTCTGTTGTCCAGGCTGGAGCATAGTGGCAGGATCATAGCTCACTGAAACCTTGAACTCCTGGGCTCAAACAGTCCTCCTGCCTCAGTCTCCTGAGTAGCTGGAACCACAGGTGTGCACAAACATTCCCTTATAAGTAGAAACATTTCAACCTTCAGCAGATATTTTTTGAGAGCCTACTAAATGCCAGGCACTGCACTAGGCTCACAGGGTTCCATGATGAACAAGATAACTAAAGTTCCTGCCCTCATGGACTTTTCCAGCGTAGGATTTGGGGTGGGAGGGTTGGAAAACAAAAAGTAAACAAGTAAATGAATGGGATATTTAACATGATCTTTTCCCCCTAGTTGACCACCTACCTATATATTGCTCATTTGAGTTTTGCGAGTCAAACACAGAGGTACGGGATGGTGCTCACCAAAGGCTGAAAATCATGATTCCTAGTCAAAAAGGTTTTGCTCTTTTTCTTTGTACTTTTAGGCATCACTTGAATATTTCATAGTGAGCATATATTTAAAAAGTTAAGGTAAAAACATTATTCTAAAATCAATAAATAAAGCATAGTGTCAGGGCCTATGGCATAATAAGAAACATATATCAGGTCTCTCCCCGCTGGTTCCTGGCACAGAGCTTCTGAAACCTTTGTAACTTCCTGAGTGATTGGGGTGATAGGAACAACTTTTGTTATAATATTTGTTTTTTTGTCCCTGAAAACAGAGCTTCTAAAATCTTTGGAATTTTCTGAATGAATGGGGTGAGAGAAGTGTCCTTTCCGTAACAAGCCCCTTTCAATCGTACCTGAGTTTGCAATTGTTGTTTATGTTGACTTTACCATTTTGTTTTGCGCAATAACCTTAAGGCTGTCTTTATCTTTAGGTATATTTCCCCATATCCCTTAATTTCCTTATGCTAATGGGGTGACTCTTGGTGGGGCCCTAGATGTCTTCAGGACGGGAATCGTTGTCAGAGGAACCCATCATGTGATTAGAGGGTTGGAACTTTCAGTCCTATCCTTCAACCTCCACAGTAGGGAGAAGGGCTAGAGATTGAGTTTAATCACCAATAGTCAATAATTTAATCAAACATGCATGTGTAATGATACCTTCATAAGAAACATGAACACGGGGGTTTGGACAGCTCCTGGGTTAGTGCCAGGAGGGTGATGCAGCTGGAGAGGGCATGGAAGCCCTGAGCCCCTTCCCTATACTTTGCCTTATAGATCTCTTCATCTGGTTGTTCATTTGTATCCTTTATGATTAACCAGTAAATATAAGTAAAGTGTTTTCCTCAGTTCTTTGAGCCATTACAGCAACTCATAGAACCTGAGGAAGGGGTCATGGGAACCTTCAATTTGTAGCCAAGTTGGACAGAAATGTGGGTAACCTGGGTATCAATTACTTGGAGTTAGCATCTGAAGTTGGGGGCAGTTTGGTAGAACTGAGCTCTGCACTGTGGGGTTTGTGCTGACTCTGGGTCATTAGTGTCAGAATTAACTTGTGGGACACCCAGTTAGTGTCTGCAGAGAATTGGTGCACTGCTTGGTATAGAAAACCCATGCATTTGCTGTCAGAAGTGTTGTGTGAGTAGAGAAAACAGTTTTTCCTTTTAGGGACAGTTGATTCCCTTTCCATCCCTGACCAGCTATTCCTCCTTATTGCAATACTCTACAGCTGGGATGGCTGAGGTGGTGGGTAACTTACATGTCCAGGCTGGGGCGAAATCCCAACACTTTGGGAGGCCATGGGAGGTGGATCATCTGAAGTTAGGAGTTCAAGACCAGCCTGGCCAACATGGTGAAACCTCGTCTCTACAAAAAATAAAAAAATTAGCTGGGCATGGTGGTGCACACCTATAGTCTCAGCTACTTGGGAAGCTGAGGCAGAAAATTGCTTGAACTCGGGAGGCGGAGGTTGCAATGAGTCAAGATCACACCACTGCACTCCAACCTGGGCGATAGAGCGAGATTCCATCTTAAAAAAACAAAAACAAACACAAAACAACAAAACAACAATCAAACAAACAACAACAACAAAACCGTACGTGTCTACAGATCATCTGGACTGAGCTAGAGGTGAGGAAATGAGACATCGTCTGGTGATATTAATACAAGGGTCATGGGAATAATATGTTGTCTTGCCTTCTGGCTTTTAATTATTTATGAATAAAACCTTCAGGCCAATCTCTCTGTGCCAAGGATGGGGCCAGAATTCAGATAGTAGGATTCTCAATCCATTGCTATTGTTGAGATCAGAAAACAAATGCTGCCTGTAGTGAGCCAGAGAGCAGGGAGGGCTTGTAGAAGACTGTCTTTTTCACAGTTCCTTAGACACATCACAGGCCTGGCTCTCCCAGGAAAGCACTAAGGGTTTTGATGATGGAAACAAGGTTGGTTTAAGAAGCAAATGGTCATTTTTTTCCTTTTTTTTTGTGATGGCCTGCTATGTGGCAGGTGCATCGTTTCACTTCAGAATCTTATACCATTTTATAGGGGAGGAAAGTGAGATTCAGAGAGGGTAAGTAAGTTGCCCAAGGTCACACAGCTACTGAATGGCAGAGTCAAAAACTGAAACCAGGACTGTCTGAAAAACTAGTATCTCTTCTCCCTAAAGGGCCTCCAGGCAGGAGAGACTTCTGTCCACGGAGGGAAAGTTTGTGGGATGTCCAAATCCTTCTGATTTTATCATCAAACCAATTTAAGAAGGCAGTGGGAAAAACAAAGACTTTGGTTGGTGTTGCCAGAGTCCCTTATAAATATCAGTCCACCAGTCTTGTGACACATAAGCCAAAGGCTAAGGGGTTCCTTCATGGCTTGAACCATTTGGGGAGCCGGAGGATCACAAGGCAGGAAGACAGTGGACTGGTCTGGCATGTGCCCGGCCGCGTGTCTGCAGATGCCCAGGTTCAAATGCTCAGTGGGACATTCATTATTATATTTTCATTTTATTATTATATTTGTAATAATGAAAACTAGAAGGAAGCGTAAGTGTACATCCAAGAGGGAATGGTTAGACAAACTGCAGCCCTACCTAGCCAATCATAGATAAGAATAATACCATGCTCTGTGTGCTGATGTAGAATGATCTCCAAGATACATAGGTAAGTAAAAAATCCTGGCTGGGCACTGTGATCATACCTGTAATTCCAGCCTTGGGAGGCTGAGTTGGGAGGATCACTTGAGGCCAGGAGTTCAAGACCAGCCTGGAACACAGTGAGACCCCATCTCTATAAAAAATAAAAAAATTAGCTGGGCATGGTGGTGAATGCCTGTAGTCCCAGCTACTTGGGAGGCTTGAGGCAGGAGGATCATTTGAGCCCAGGAGTTGGAGCCTGCAATGAGCTATGATGGTGCCACTGCATTCTATCCTGGGAGACAGAGTGAGACCCTGTCTCCAAAAACAAACAAAAAAACCCCAAGATACAGACCAGTTTATTTGTTATGCTCTCGTTTATTTAAAAATATTAGATTGATTGATATGACATTGCTGCTTTTATAGATCAAACATGTTTCCGCAGTGGCAATTTCATATGGTTCAATCTACCACACAGATGCTCCTCAACTTAAGATGAGATGATGTACCGAAAAACTCATGATTAATTGAAAATATCATAAGTTGCAAATGCACTTGATACACCGAATCTAGCAAACATCGTAGTCTCACCTAGCCTCGCCTACCTTAAATGTGCTCAGAACACTTACATTAACTTACAACTGGGCAAAATCATCTAACACAAAGCCTATTTTATAATAAGGTGTTGAATATCTCATGTAACTAATTGAATACTGTATTGAAAATGAAGAACAGAATAGTTGTATGGGTACCCAAAGTATGGCTTCCACTGAACATGTATTGTTTTCATACCATTGTGAAGTTGAAAAATCATTATTTGGGGAGTGTCCATATATGTGTAACACACACGTACATATGTTTGTGTGTATAAGCATACAGGATATAAGAAACTAGTAATAGGGGGTGCATATTGGGCAGGTGACTGGAGACTAGAACTCCGGGGTAAGAAGGACAGGGAATTTACTACTAGGAGATAGTACTATTTCTATGAAATAAAACTAATAATAATAAAAAATAAATGTATTTGACACCTTTAATCTGTGGTTATGGGTTTCTCAATTTATTGCAGATTTATTGACCTAAATAATAAAAGGAGTCATATTTTTCATTTCCTCAAATTCTGGTGTGAGAAACAGAGTATATTTACTTTTTTATTTCAGAACACTTTAAATAGGATCATTAAACCAAAATAGGCACCACTCTTACTGGGGAGAACATAGTATGGATTGGAGATGGGAGCAGATATTTAAAAATGGAAGAGGGGATCGGGTGTGGTGGCTCACGCCTGTAATCCCAGCACTTGGGAGGCTGAGGCAGGTAGATCACCTGAGGTCAGGAGTTTGAGACCAGCCTGGCCAACATGGTGAAACCCCATCTCTACTAAAAATACAAAAAAATTAGCCAAGCGTGGTGGCATGGGCCTGTAATCCCAGCTACTTGGGAGGCTGAGACAGGAGAATCGCTTGAACCTAGGAGGGGGAGGTTGCAGTTTGCCAAGATTGCGCCATTGCACTCTAACCTGAGCAACAAGAGCGAAACTCTATCTCAAAAAAAAAAAAAAAAAAAAAGGAAGAGGGAAGCCAATCCAATTCTGCCCAGTTTCTCTCTCCCTTAGTTTTCTCTTTCCAGTGGCACAAACCTCTTCCAACCCCTCTCAATTTTCTCAGGAGCAGAAGACATGATACAAGATGACCATCAGAAGAGGTAACACAAACCATAATGGCCAACTACATTTCCACCTAGCTGAGTCAGAGGAAAAAAATATGATGTGGATTCTGTGGTTTTGTGGATTATAAAGATGTCCAACTACTGCTGGGGTCATAACCGAGGCCCAATTATGTCAGTTACACAAATTCAACTCTTGAGAATGTTTGGGGATCAGAGAGGGCCTGGGATGTTAAGCAATCTCAGAAGAACTGTTATCTTCATACAGAATTATAGCCTCAGAAAGGATAATATCTATGGTAGATTCATTACAGATATGGTC
The DNA here is from genome assembly GCF_002776525.5 of Piliocolobus tephrosceles. Classification (NCBI taxonomy): domain Eukaryota; kingdom Metazoa; phylum Chordata; class Mammalia; order Primates; family Cercopithecidae; genus Piliocolobus; species Piliocolobus tephrosceles. The sequence continues at coordinate 41,126,413 of NC_045453.1, forward strand.
CCAGTTTGTTCATTCCTGTCTATATACATGCCTTTTGGTAGTTCCCTCTTACATAGACTCTAGGCTAGATCATGTAACTTGCTTTGGTCAACAGGACAGTAGCAAATGTAATGTGAGCAGAGACATGAAAAGCTCTTGAGCATTGGCCCTCCTGCTGCTTTTGAGGTCCTGCTGAGCCACCATATCAATAAGTTGCTGGAAGATGAGAGACCCCATGGAGCAGAGGCAAGCCATCCCAGCTGAGCCACCCTATGCCAGGCAGTCTCCGGACACCCTGGAAACTGACAGCAGAGCATGCCCAGCCAAGATCAACTGTGTCTTGTCCAAATAGGCAGAATTGCCCGCTGAGCCCAGCCCAAATTGCGGTTCCTTAGGACAGTGACTAAATAAGTGATCATTGTTTTAAGCCATTATAGCAATGGTTTATTATAGTAATAGCTAAATGATACATCTTTGTTTTTTAATATCTGATTTCAAAGGTAATAAAAATAATGAACATTTTTGGTGTATATATACCCATACTTTGGTATATATTTTATATATTTATTTTACTATATAAAATATATTATAAATTTATAATTTATATTAATTATATACTTACAATTATAAATATATAATAATATTATAATATATAATAAATTATAGTATAATATATATTATATATTATAATATAATTAAACATATAATAATAATTAATTATACATTAAATATATAAATTACATATTATAAACTTTACATAGAATATAAAGATAAATAATTTTTATAAAAAGGAACTTTTTTATTAGCGTTCCAGAAGTGACATTTTACTAAATCCAGCCAATTGTTAAATTTTGGTATATATATATGTAAATATATATACCAAAAGTGTTCATTATTTTTAGTGCCTTTGATATCAGATATTAAAAAGCTGTATATATCTTTATCTATATCTATATCTAGAGAGAAAGGGAGCATGGAATACTACTCAGCCATAAAAAGAATGAAATTGTGTCTTTTGCAGCCACATGGATAGAACTAGAAGCCATTATCCTCAGTGAAATCACTCAGAAACAGAAAGTCTAATACTGCAAATTGTCATTTATAAGCAGGAGCTAAACAATGGCTACATTTGGGCATACAGAGTGTCATAATAGACGATGGGGGAAGGGTGGGAGGGGGTGAGGATTGAAAAACTACCTGTGTGATACAAAGCTCACAATTTGGGGGATGGGTTCACCAGAAGCCCAGACTTTTCCACTAGGCAGTATATGCATGTAAGAAATTTGCACTTCTGTGCCCTAAATATATAAAAATAAATAATTTTTTTAAAAAAATATTTTTTATTAGCTCTCCAGAAGTAACATTTTACTTAATCCGGCCAACTCTTAAATTTCTAGATAAATGTGGGACAGAGACATGATGAAAAACCAAACTTCAGAGACAGTCCAAATTCTCGAATCTGAAAAGGTTCTGGAGATGATGGTGGTGATGACTGCACAACAATATGAAGGCACTGAATGCCACTGAACTGTACACTAAAAAAAGTTAAGATGGTAAAGTTTATGTTTTACATTTTACCACAATAAAAACATGAAAAACTTACATTCTCCGTTACTAGTTTAAACTTCCTTCAGGCAGGCCTGAATCAATAGGAAAAAAAGAACTCCTGTGGTTCTGATCCCACCATTGCGCCTTTGCCATGGGTGCTAATGAGCAGTGAAAGGGAAAAAGGCGAGCAGCTGGTGAGGGTGGGAGGAGAAGCAGGAGATCTGGATCATCCGTCTCCGGTTAATGAGTCAACGAGCACCAGGGGTCTACTGGAGGTGAGCACTTTTCCCTCCTGCGTTCTTTTGATCAGCTTGAATCATAATCAGCTGAGACGCATCGCGACTCCTCCATTACGCAAATCCAAGGTTCACTTCTTAAATACACTCCAGCGTAATATGTGACAAACCCTAATGAATGAATCTTGTTTTTGAAAAATAATGGGTACTCTGCCTACTTCTAAAAAAGAATTTGAGTTGGCGGAAAGTCTGCTATGGTAGAAACGGGAGAGGGATGTTTGCACCGGAAGCTGGTGGTTGAGACGCTGTGAGTGCCCTGCCATATCTCCTTGGCTTGCCCTGGGGGTCTCTGGTAGATAGTCCTGTACATGCCAATGGCTTTCTGTGTCTCTCCAGGTGGGACAGCCCAGAAGTGCTATTAAGTGCTCCCAGGATGACCCCCAACCAGTGAAGGACAGGAGATGGTGGACAACGACCCAAGCTTCCTGGACCACAGAGGGGCAGCCAGGCATGGCTCTACCCAGTCCCAGGTTGCCCTGTGATAACCTGTTCATTAACACAGTTTATGTTAGCTTTTCATTCTTCCCTGTTCCCTCAAAGTGCTTTCTGGAAGCATTTGATGAATAAACCACTTGCACCCAATTCCTCATTTGAGAGTCTGCTTTGGGTTAGGTGGGGGGACCCAAATCACAACAGAGTTGCAACTGGGATCCAATATACCCTTAGCTTCCTAGCTGGCAAGAAAGGTTAAGAGGAACACAAATTCTACTATGCAGTGGCACCAAGTATAAACCATTAGTTATTAAATTAGTCTCCCTTTTCAATGAATCATCTTGGCCTTATAAGGGACAGCTTACTCCTTCAGATCACTGTCTCAGAAGCCTTATCCTGCTAACTGGAAGGAGTCACCCCAGGGTTGGGTACCATCTTGGGCCCTAGAAAAGTTTCTCTGGGATGGAAAGTTTATGAGGGTTCTGAAGAGGAGACTAGCTCTCCCAGTAAGGATAATGTGGGAAGTCATCACGTGGAGGAATAAGCAGTAGGAATAAAAGTACCAGTTAGGTTGCTTGTGGTGGCTTAAGAACACATCTGAAAATTACTTGAAACTCCTCCCATCAAGAGATGAAGTCTATGTACCCTCCCTTTGAATGAAGGGCCCACATTTGTAACTACATGATGAATAGAATTTGGGGAAAGTGAGACTGTGTGACGTCCAAGGCTGGGTTAGAAAAGACCTTGCCTTTTCTTTGGGAACATTCTCTCTGGAGGCCTTTGGCTACCATGTAAGAGGTCCCACCTGATTTTTCTGAGGCCACTAGATAGATAGACATAGATGGATAATAGATAGATAGGATACATGGATGACAGATAGATGATAGGTGATTGATAGGTAGGTAGAGAGAGAGAGAGAACAGATATATGTGGTAGAAAGGATAGATATGATAGACATATGGCAGATAGGATAGATATGTATGATAGATAGATAGATGACGGGTAGGATAGAGACAGAGAGAGGTGATTGGGGATCCCCAAGTCTTCCTGCCCCCAGGTCTTCCTGCCACCAGCTGCCGAGTCTTCTCAGCCCAGGTGCCTGGCATATGAGTAAAAACATCTTCAAAATGACTCTGGCCGCAGCCATCGTCTAATTGCAACTGCATGAGAAGCCCATGCAAGTATCACCCAGCTAAGCAGCTAAGCCATTCAACCACCAGATTCATGAGAAAAATAAATGCTTGTTTTTCTTTTAAGTCACAATTTTAGGATGGTTTGCTATTCAGCAACAGATCTATCTGGTGGCAAGTGATGGAATATCCAACTGAAATGTGAAGCTGAGTTTTCTTTCTGACAACAAGTCTGGAGGCAGGTTGTTCTGAATTCATTCCAGCTGAATTCATTCATTCAGCTGCTCGGCGATGTCAGCGCCCTGAGTCATCTCTTCTGTGGATATTTTTGCTTTCTCCTCAGAGAGCAAGACAGCTGCTGCAAACCCAAGCATCATATTCTCACTCATGATCCAAAGGCGGGGCGGCAGGGAGTTGGGGGCGGGGAGTGGGGATGGCTAATGGGTACCAAAAATAGTTAGAAAGAATGCATGAGACCTAGTATTTGCTAGCACAACAGGGTGACTACAGTAAAAACTAATTTAATTAAAACTTAATTTAATAATTACTTTTTAAATTAATAAATTTAAAAATAACTAAGAGTATAATTGGATTGTTTGAAACACAAATGATAAATGTATGAGGTGATCGATACACTATTTACCCCGATGTGATTATAACATGTTGCATGCAAGTATAAAAATATCTCATGTAACCCATAAATATATACACCTACTATCTACCCACAAAAAAAGTTTAAAAATTAAGTAAAATATCCAGAGGTGGGCACAAGAGGGCATTTTGCCCTATGTGGTGCTCTTTTTATGAAAAACTTTTCCAAAAACCCATTTTGCAGACTGCCCCTTGGGTTCCATTGGCCATGACCTAGCTACAAGGAGGCAGAGAAAGAGAATAGCTCATCATTATAGTCTCTGAAGTAGCAGGTGGGCTCTGCCATCATGGAAAAGAGGGCTGGATAGCTGTTGAATGGACAACCAGTAGTGTTCTCTAAAAATGAATTTCTAGATAATTGAAGTGACCTTAGGTGAAGTTTTATTTTAATCATTTATAATGAAAATCTTTCTAAAACTCTTTTTGTTTTACATTTACTTCCGGTTCTTTTAACCACTTGGAACCAGTTCTGTCCCTGTTTGGGGCATGGAATCTATTCAACAACATGGGGAATTTTTCCAGTCCCTCATGGGCTGATTGGTTGTTGACTTTGCCATTTGTGGTGACCCCTGTGTTTTCACCTTGGCCTAGTTTTGGACTTCCTTCTTGGTTTAGTGTCTGCATCTGCTTGGACCCCAGTATTTGGTACCACCCACAGGCACACAGAATCATGCTTTGAAAACATGGTTCCTACACTAGTTGTCTATTGCTGCATAGCAAATTACTCCCAAACTTACTGACTTAAAACATCTACTATTTGTTATTTCTCATCTTTTCTGAGGGCTAGACATTTGAAAGTGGCTGAGCTGGGTGGCTCTGGCTTAGGGTCTCTCTAGAGAGACTGCAGTCAAGATGTTGGCAGAGGCTGAGGTCTCCTGAAGGCTTGGTGGGGGCTGGACAATGGGTTTCCAACAGCTCACTCACACAGTTGTTGGCTGGAGTCCTCAGTTCCTCACCTTCCACAGGGCTGCCTTACCATGGCAGCAGGCTTCCCCCCAATCAAGCAAACCAGAAAAGACAGTCAGAAGCCAATTTATCTTTTGGAACCTCGTCAGTGGAAGCGACACACCATCACCTCTGCCATATTCTATTGGCTACACAAACCAGCCGTGATTCAATGTGGGAAGAGCCTAAACAAGGGCATGAATCCCAGGAGAGCAGGGTTGTGATGGTTAATACTGAGTGTCAACTTGATTGGATTGAAGGGTACAAAGTATTGAACCTGGATGTATCTGTGAGAGTGTTGCCAAAGGAGATTAACATTTGAGCCAGTGGGCTAAGGAAGACAGACCCACTCCTAATCTGGTGGGCACAGTCCAATCAGCTGCCAGTCAATATAAAACAGGCAGAAAAACCTGAAAAGGCGAGATGGGCCTAGCCTCCCAACCTACATCTTTCTCCCATGCTGGATGTTTCCTGCCCTCAAACGCTGGACTCCAAGTTCCTCAGTTTTGAGACTTGGACTGACTCTCCTTGCTCTTCAAGTTTGCAGACACCCTATTGTGGGACCTTGTGATTGTGTAAGTTAATGCTTAATAAACTCCCCTTTATATATTCATGTATCCTATTATTTCTGTCCCTCTAGGGAACCCTGATCAATACAAGGGTGTTTGGGGCCATGCTGCAGGCTGCCTCCCCCACTTCATAATGAGTCTAACAATATTACCTGTCCCCTGTGATGTTTTGAGTTTTGCCCTGATTTTTGAGAAGAATATTTAATTGTTCCCCCTCTTATACTTTCTCCTACTTTTTAATACTTTTTCTTCTTTCTCCTTAAGTCACATGCCCCTAAAGGTTTCCACCATTAGAAGATGCTACTAGCACTTTGCCTATATCCCCTCAGATACCTTTTCCCTTCTCTTGGGAGGATCTTCCTCTGGCTTTGAGGTGCTTTGAATCTTTGTCTCAGGTTGAGATAACTGTGAGGTGTAATTCAGGCTCTGGAGTTCCCCTGTGAGATGAGGCTCAAGTTATCCTCATGCAGGACTTTGCTTAAGACCACTCTCTTGCTTGGCTTTTTTGATTTTACTTTTTATCTTTTCCTATCCCCTGAAAATATCTGTTTAGGAATACAGTCTCTGGGTCTGCTTCTGGGGAACCTGCCCAATATAGCTGTTGTTCTTAGAGGAGAAAATGTCCTTGTTTTATAAGCTATGCATATGTGTTTGTAAACTTCCTCTGAAAAGGAACGAAAAGATTTCAAAATAAACAACAAAACTTATTTAAACTAGACATATCTACATATATTAAAATACCAAAAAGTATGCCCAAGTAACAGAAAAATGTCTTGTGCCTTTATTTATCTGCTAAAGCACTCCTCGGTGTCTTCTTTGCTCAAGCTCCGAGTGTGCTGAGCACCTAAAGAGAGTCAGAGAGTCAGACATCATGTGCTGATGACACACGAGTAGGGTCATTAACTTTTGAAGGGCATATGCTAACCTACTCTGCAGTAAGGAGCTATTAAGCTCACTTAAAACCTTGCTCTAGGAGCCCTCTTGGCTGCTCCCAAGTCTCTGGAAATATGAAGAGGGCTATCAAAATTGCTGCCTCCAAAAACAGGCATGCATTTGGTTGATGGCTGAGAATCCTTGATCATCTGGCACAGGTTTATTATTAAGATTCCAGCATGCAATGCACAAAGTGAGGCTCTAAAGATGCCTTCATTCGCCTATGAACGGGGTAGAAGTGACCTGTCTTGCTTTTCAGATACCTGCAATTTCTAGCTTATTTACCATGTTCGTGAATCGCTGGTGAACTTTTTTTTTAAGGAATAGAAACCCTGAAGATACTTTGTTCACAGGAACCTGCTAACATTGCCGTGTTGGCTGGTTTACAGCAGTCTCTACTCTACAAAGACTTAGAATCTCACTCCTGTGGGCACCACTTTTGATGTTTGGGTGTGTATTTTAAATGCGCGGTTTGTCCTGGAAGCCATATTTTCTCCACGTGCCCTCAAGCTTCATTTGGGACCCCATTTGCAAACCCCATCCTGGGATACATCACACAGCAGTGAGACACATTCACCTTTGGAAGCATAAGCATTTCCAAGGACACTGTTGACATTCTTCATTCCCAGCACAAGCTCTTCTCTACAAAGGTTTTTGTGTGTATAGAAGGCTGCAAACAACAGTCCTTTATCCAGACCTACTGGGGAACCCCCTTTTCCCTCTCCGAATGGACTCTGTACTAGTCTCCTTCCCCTCCTATTTTCCACTTTTCATAGTAAGCGCCAAAATGACTCAATCTTCACTAATACTCATTTTTGCTGTTTTGATTGTTTTAATGATATCTGGAAATGTAAGTTCCCATGAAGAACATCTTTTCTTTTTGTTTATTTCACCTCTTTTCTCTCTAAGATATATAATACTTTTTAAAATGTCTTGTTTAAACCAAATCTCTTTGAAGTTAACTCAATTGATGTTTTGTTTTCTTTAGGGGTTTCTTAGACCAAGAAACCCACGGACTGGATCCACGGACAATTTGTCCACCAAATAAATAAACTCACAGTTAATTCAATCAAACCAGGGCTCACTCTTTTCAATTTGTCATTTATTCCTTTGTCAAGTCAGACAAAATAATCAGGCTAGCATAGGGTTCTCTAAAGAACCTGAAACAGTCTCTCTCTGAATTTTTTGGAAATTTAAATGAAAGGCTGGCCATGATTACAAGCGATTATTTATGTATAAAGAGGTTGTAGTTGCAAGCAGTGCAGAACAGAAATAAACTGGAGGTACACAAATGTCCCCCGCACTGCAGAATTTCTCTTCCTCTCTATTCCATAGTCTGCACAAAGAGATAGCAGCTACATGTGCTCTGGCATTGGGGTATCATGAGGCCTTGGGTTTAGCTCTGGTAGAAATCCATCATCTGTACCCATTTCACCATGACACATGTGGACTTTCTAATGAAAGGAATTAGACACTCCACACACATATGCACAGATGCTGTCACTCCAGGGAGAGTTGCATTCAAAGAAAACCCACCACACCATTTACCTATTCAAATTCACAAACTTGCCGCAAATTATTGTTCGTGGTTCCTTACGTTTCAACCAGTGAGGCTGAGAACAGTCTCAAAAGGGAAGGAGGAGCCTGGCACATCATGGAAAGCTGGCTGCACTGGGGCTCTGTGGTGCTGCTGCACATACAGCTAGCTAGGAGCTATCTTAGGGGGTTCTTTTATTGAAAGAGAGGGCATTCCTCAAGCGGGATCATGTCACTATTATGTACAGGGAAAAATATTCTCACTCAAAGCTGCACCTTTACCCATTGGAGTTTGTCTTCGTTCAGAAACAAGGGGAGGCACAATCCATTCAACAAATATTTCTGAACTCCTGCTTAGTTCCAGTACATGATAGGTGCTGCGGGAGAGTCCACGATGAAGCTGACTTTTCTAAATCTAGGAGCATACAGCGTTGTTGGGAGGAAAGTTCATGCAGGTACACGTGCGTGCCCACACACATATCCCCCAACTGCTACAAATACAGTACCTATTAAGGTAGAGATCCTGAGGGATCTGTGAGCATGGAGGAGGAAGATGTACTAACTAGGCTCAGCTACTGCGCCAAACTACCATGCCAGTGGTTTATGCAACAAAGGCGTGGATACCTGCTCCAGGTAATCCGGGGTTGTTCTCCATTCACTCAGGGACCTGAGCTGATGGCAGCATAATACTCTTGTAGCTGCCTCATTGGAACCACATGGCTCCTGAGGTTGCTGTAGCAGGAAGGAAAGAAGGGCTGAGCATGGGCTTTTCACGACCATATCCTGGAAGTGTTAACATGGTTTTTTTTTTTCACATTTTATTGGTCAAAACAAGGGAGGCTGGGACATGCAGGGGACCATGCATGTAACCGCAGAGTCACTCTATTGATCTGCCACAAAACTCATGAGGTCCCACTGTGTGTCTGCTTCTAGGTACTTGCCCAAGGGAGCAGAGGGTTTATGAAAGAAAGAGCTTCTTGACTGTGCCTTGAAGAAATCATAGGTTTTAAATGGGAAGAAATAGATGGAGGAAAAGCAGGAAATTCCATCACAGATACCTGTGAAAAGGGGGTGGAGAGAGGGAGGGACAGAGCAGGTTTGGCAAATGGGGAAGGATCTGATCTCTTAGAGATCTCAGGGCTGTGCATGGGGTCAGATCACAGAGTGCTTTGACTATCATAGTCAAGGGTGGGTTTTGTTTTCCAGGCAATGGAAGCCTGTTGAGTTTTGCTCGAAGAAATAGCATCATAATCATCAATGTTCTAGGAGCCACCATTTAGTCAGTGTGTCCCATATATACTAGGCTCCATTCTGAGAGCTTTACATGGATTATATCATTTTTACCCTCATAGTAACCCTCGGGGCAGGTGCTTTTCTTATACCCATTATACAGATGAGGAAACGAAAGTTCAGAGTTTAAAGAACCTTCCCAAGATTACACTGCTAGCAGATAGTGGAGAAAACCCTATTTCCGTGAAAATAATTTAGAATTGGGTAGATTCATTGATATTATCATGCTTATTGGTATTATTAAAAACAAAAACAAAAGCACTGTTCTGGTTTCATGTTTTAAAAAGACCAAGAGCCTGCTAAGAGTCTTGTGTAATAAGATAAAAATGTGTATGCCGTGACTTTTTTTTCTTCTTGAGAGGGAGTCTGCTCTCCAAGGCTGGAGTGCAATGGCGTGATCTCAGGTCACTGCAACCTCTATCTCCCAGGTTCAAGTAATTCTCCTGTCTCAGCCTCGTGAGTAGCTGGGACTACGGGTGCATGCCACCATGCCCGGCTAATTTTTGTATTTTAGTAGAGATGGGATTTCGCCATATTGGTCAGGCTGGTCTCAAACTCCTGACCTCAGGTGATTACACCCGCCTTGGCCTTTCAAAGTGCAGGGATTACAGGCATGAACCTCGGTGCCCGGCCTATGCTGTTGACTTTTATTTCTATTTTTATTTTTATTTTTTTTGAGACGGAGTCTTGCTCTGTCGCCCAGGCTGGAGTGCAGTGGCGCGATCTCAGCTCACTGCAAGCTCCGCCTCCCGGGTTTAAGCCATTCTCCTGCCTCAGCCTCCGGAGTAGCTGGGACCACAGGCGCCCGCCACCTTACCTGGCTTGTTTTTTCGTATTTTTAGTAGAGACGGGGTTTCACCGTGTTAGCCAGGATGCTCTCCAGTGAACACTAACTTTAATAAACCCCTATGTCTGGACGGAAAAGATGAACAAAACAGACTGCCAGAAGGAACAAATGAAGGTAAAAAGTGAGTTTGAAGGCTAATTAATCGGCCAGGGGCATCTCCATTTTGCTTTGGAAGCCAAGCAATTTACATTACAGAGCCAAGTCCAATTAGACGTGACTTTGCCCGATGAATGATGGCTTGTTTCTGCACACCTTTTCCCCCCCACATTAACAGGGAGCTTGGGAACTGCCCTTCTGGAAGGATCAGAGACTGTGAGTTGTATGTTCTGTGGCCTGCTGTCCCTCTGGGATGTGATTATCAGCGATAAAAATGCTCTCCTTCAGCTTTATTGTGCAGATAGGGAAGCTATGTATTCTGAAAGGGGGTCTTTTCGTTCACGTGGCTTGATTTGGCAAATGCATTAGAAAAGCTACGAATTGAGGCAGGGCAGGAAGAATTTGTGAAATGTTTGTAGGTGTTTGGGAAGCAGCCCGGGGGCACCCGATTCTTCACCCCTATGGTGGTGGCATCTGTAAGCAGAGCAGGCCACTGGTGACATCCAGCTGAGAAGTGATTTTTCTGTCCTTAGTACCCTTCTACTATTTTTTTTTTAAATTTCAACATTTATTTTAGATCCAGGGCGTACATATGCAGGCTTGTTACATGGGTGTATTGTGTGATGCTGAGGTGTTGTGTACTGATCCTGTTATCCAGGTAGTGAGCGTAGTACCCGATAAGTAGTTTTTCAGCCCACATCTGCTCCTTCTCTCCTGCCTCTAGAAGTCCACAGTTACCATGTGTATGGCCATGTGAGTTCAATATTTAGCTCCCATCCCTTGCTATTGAGGCAGAGAGAACACACAGATGCTTCATATATTGCCTTAAAAACATTAAATTAAAACCTTTTTTTAAAGTATAATGTATACACAGAAAAGAACAAAATCAGTAAATTTTTCAAAACCCAATACAATACTATAACCAGGACCCAGATCAAGGATAGAACGTTTTACCAGCAGAACATTTTACCAGCCCCAAGAAGCTCCTCATGTGTCCTCTCCCAGTCCTTACCTCTACCAAGGGCAATCACGATCCCAGCTTCTCACACCATAGAGCAGTTTTACCTGCCTCACAACCCCTATTAATGGAATTCATTTTTTTTTTTTTTTTTTTTTTGAAATGGAGTTTTGCTCTTGTTGCCCAGGCTGGAGTGCAATGGCATGATCTCGGTTCACTGCAACTTACGCCTCCTGGGTTCAAGTGATTCTCCTGACTCAGCCTCCTAAGTAGCTGGGATTACAGGCATGTGCCACCACACCCAGCTAGGCTAACATTTTGTATTGTTAGTAGACACAGGGTTTCTCCATGTTGGTCAGGCTGGTCTTGAACTCCTGACCTCAGGTGATCCGCCTGCCTCAGCCTCCCAAAGTGCTGGGATTACAGGCGTGAGTCACCGTGCCCAGCCTGGAATTCTTTACATATGCACTCTTTTATGCTCGGCTTGTTTCATCCAACATCCTTTTGTGCGATCCATCCACAGTTGTAGCTCATTCATTCTGATGACTGTGTGGTATTCCACCGAAAACCAACTCCCAATACATTCTACTGTTGATGGGCATTTGGATGAATTTCAGTTTGGCATTATCAGGAAGGATGCTGCTATGAACATTCTAGTTCATGTCTTTTGTCAAATACACACTTGCATTTCTGTTGGGTATCTACCTAGGAATAAAATTGCTGGTTTTGACATTCTCTGCATGTAACAAATACTCACACGCACTTCATAAATATGTAAAATATTCTGTATCAATACAAAATTTGCTGGGTTTGTATATGTCTGGCTTCAGTTGAGATAGCTGCTTTTCTGAGGTGGTTTTAGTAATCAACATCAGCAGTGGGCTCTGGTTGCTCCAGATCCTCATTGACACCTAGTGTTTTCCAAGTTATGTGTATTTTTTGGTTCTGCAGCAGTGTTATTCTCAAAGAACCGGGAAACATTAGGCCTGGTGTAAGAGTAATTTGATTCAGTTAACTGTCCTGAAGAGGAAACCCACAATCCACACTCCAAAGGCCCCAGCAAATGATGTTGGTAGTGTCACCACAATTGTTTATAAGCTCCAGTCACCCTGGCCTCCTTGAACAACACAGGTGTCCTGGGAAACCCTTCTAGAGACAAATTTGTGCAGACAACTGAGAGATTAGCCAATGGCTGTGTTTCTGCAGCAGTGATCCCACCTTTTCCCCTCCCCATCCTTCTTCCCTCCTGCAAGGCCACCACCGAAGGCTCACAATGAAGCCGACTTCTACGTCTAAATCCTAATAATAACTCAGCATCTCCACTGTCTGCCCGACAGCCAGAGCCCGCTCTCCTGGCATGCACAGCGCCTTGGTCTGCTTGCCAAGACGGAGCACAGTGAAGCTTCCACATAATCATTTCCAAACATTAAAATGGCCCCATTGTCATTACAGCAGGGAGATTGAATTCGCCTCATCAAAGCGGAGTGTGACAGGTGACTCAATAGGACAGTGCCAAGCGCAGAGGCAAGAAGATTAGCAGGGCACTGATATCATTATTTCCGCCTATCACAGATTCGGCAGGGAGGCAATTGTAATTTCTGGGCTTATTAGTCTACATTCGGAGGGAAAAACCGAGTGATAAAACTCACGGTGACAGCTAGGCATTTGTGCAGCAAGTGCTGTCACGGTGACACTTAGAAAATGCCAATGTGGCTACGTCCTCATAATCCTCACTAATAGAGGTTAAAGCCGGGCACAAAGGCACCCTTATCAGTGATCAGTCCACTAATAACATTTGCATTTTTAAGTTAAATATAGTAAGTAAAGGAGTAAGTCGTTCTTTGCAGTTGGGACAATTAATTTCACACTGGAATTAGAAAGCAAAGCCAAAAATTTCTAGCTGCTCTTATCTCTTCAATCACTTGCAAGAATCCTCCCAGGAAAGAGATGAGTGAACGGTGTTAAGAACAATGTTACCTGCAGTATCTATTGCCTGTGAAACCGTCAATAGGAGAACATCACTAAACTCCTGAAATTAGATTTCTGCCCCCCTCCAACCAACAGACAATGCGGCTCAAGGACTTAAAACTAACAAATGCAGCGGAAAATATCTTCGCATGCTTAACATATTCCGTCTTAACGCTTCCTATTTTGCCAGCCGGAGGTATATTAAATCATGTAATCCAAAATCCAAGAGCTGGCGAGGGAAAGGCAGTATAACTGTTGGCAATGGAGACGGATTGCCGCCTATTCTAAGAGCCACTTCCAGGAAAAGCTTTCCTAGCCCCGCTGATTTGCATAAATCTCTCTAATTAATATGTGTCCATATAGGCATTTTTCATGGATTGGCAATGAAAAAAATTCAGAGAATTTTATTTTTGGAGATCATACGAGAATGATATTTTCATGGCCAAACCTTTCCCTAGAATGGGGAAAATATTAGAATTCTAATTTTATTTTGTTGGAAACATATTACAGGTGGCAAGCCGTTACTTTCTCACATTTAAATAAGACACCAATTAAGAAGACTATGTAATTCAATTCTTGAGTGCCACTGAATTCAATTTGTTTCAGGTCAATGAATGCAACGCAAAGTTATTAACGAAAAGGTCAGGAGCTGCGTAGAAAGCGTACACACAGGATACAACAGGGATAATTAGTACACATTTCAAATGTGCTGTTGTGCTGGCATATGGTGGAGAAAATCTTAACAGGATTAGATGCTGATAAATTTTTAAGTCTGTCTTTCCTCCCCACCCACTTCATGAAGAAGGCTTGAGTTGGCTTCTCTGTCTCTCTCCATCAACGCCATAGATTAAACGCACAGTAGTTTTTTCTGAAGGCCACACCCATCCATAAGCAGCCATGAGAATCCCCGCTGCTCAGAGCAGGGTCTAAATTAGGAGTCTTGGACTCCATGTTGAAAAGAGTTCTGGTAAGGCAGGTGCCACCCACGCCTGTCCCTATTCTGAGTTCAGAAATCCAGTCTCCCAAATTTACCACAGGAGGCCAATGGGAAAGGGCAGGGCATGCATGATTCAGAGCGTCATTTTGTGTGGGAAGGAGGAATGTGGGCCAGGAAGATTTGCATTTCCAAACTTTCCAGACACTGTTTAAAAGCCTCTGTAAGTAGAGCACGTGGAGAGACACAGGGATACATCCAGAGGGAGCACCAAGCCCTCCCTGCAAGCACAGTGCCTGTGGCTCCCAAAAGGCATAAGTCACCTTCTGCAGGAAGAGGAGAGTGGCAAAGCCTGCCAGGGCCCTACACGATCCCCTGCAGTCCTCACCGTCACCTCTAACAACTAACAGGGCCATGAGGAGTCTAGTGGATCAATTCCCCAGCGTGCCCGCTACACGTGCCCCTGCTGGCTGGCATCCCTGGCTTGTCTCACTTCTCCGCTCCCCACCAGGATTTCCTTGTCACCTCCTTCAGAAACTACCTGCACTCTCCTTCTCTCAGGGTCTGTCTCTGGGGAAGTCCCATGACGGGATAAGAAGGAAACCCAGAAAAAGGAAGAGAGAAGCTGTGGCTGACCCTCAGCCCTGGTGTGGGAGCGGTCAACCAGCTGCTATGCCAAGTACAGCATGTTCTTAACACAGATTGGTTCACTGGGAAGGGGCCTCTCCACTGGAAGCTCCAGGGCCCCAACTGGCTTGATTCCTACCGCACCGTGAATTGGCTCCTTCCTCTCCCTGCCTAACTTCCCCTCTCCCCAGCGTGTTTCCTGGAATCTCCTACCAAGTAAGCTACTTGCACTTTTTTGTGGACAGAATTTGTGTGCTCTCCCAAATTCATAGGTTGAAAGCTAATCCCCAATGCAATGGCATTTGGATGTGGGGCCTTTCGTAGGTGATTAGGTCACAAGGGCTCCATCCTCACGAGTGGGATTGTGTCTTTATCAAAGACACCCTGGAGAACTCCCTCTCCCCTTCTGCCATGTGAGGACGCAGTGAGAACACGGTCTTCCGTGAGCCTCACCAGAACCAGAGTTTGCCCACACCTTAGCTGTGGACTTCCCAGCTCTCAGACTGAGAAATAAATTTCTGTTGCTTATAAGCCACCCAGTCTTTGGTGTTCTGTTACAGCAGCCTGAGTTGACTGAGACACACCCGAATTCAGGTCTGCTCAGAATCTGCTTCTGGGAGAATCCAAATAAGGCAGTAGTCAAGGGTGGCCTCAAGAGCTCGAACACCCCACATCCTTCTCACAATCATGCCAGTATGTCATTTTAAAAGTAGAATCTCATAAAACAGCCTTTCAAATAGTTATAAAATATTTATCAGCCTCTGTGTACAAATAATACAAAAAAATCACAAACAACCTATTTCCCCTGCCTGAGATCATATAGGGAGCAAAGAAAAACATGAACAGAAATTCGATTTTCTCCTTTGACAAGATGTTATCTATAAGGCCACTGTAGATACAAATGAATGAGAAACACAAAACCAGAATATAAGGCTAGTACCTGTTGCTGACACATGGCTGGGGTATTATCTGAAAAAACAACTTGACTTTCATGTTTTTAGGTAGGAACCATTCAGCTAAATGCTTAATGCTAATGTAATCTAATTTCTGGCTCTGATTATGTGATACGTGCTCAGCCTTCCTTTGCGCCCACTGAAGGACATTAATCTTGAGTCGGGGGAGATAAAATGACTCTTCTCTATAGTTGAGTTGAAGACCTCAGTAGTGTGGCAAATAACATGCCCATCTACATACCCAGGCACCCACAGAAGGCTGGTAAACACACTCCTGTAAAGCGGACCTACCTACAACCAAAAATGGAGAAAGGTGTGCTCGGCCTGTCCTTCTCAAAATTACAGAGACATTTGTGACATTGAGCAAGGTAATTCGTGTCTCAGTTTTTGCATCTGTGAAATGGGCATAAAAGATCTACCTTTCGGGAGCTGAATCAGCTATTGTATGCAAAATGCCTAGAACACGGTAAGCTCACATTGATGAGGGTCACAGTTAATATTTAGGGGTTTGGGTCAAGAACTTGATTCTCAAGGCAAAAAAACTCTCCCCTCTTCAATATATATTTAATAACTTAAGAAACATATATTTAAAAATGAGAAATTACAGATAAGCAAAAACCCCAATGCAATTCTATCATACCAAGAGGACTGTTCACATTTTGATTTGTATTTTCTAGATTCCCTTGTAAGCCCATATTGCCATACATGTTTTAACGAATAAGAGATTGTACAATAATGCTGCACTGTAAAGTGCATTTTAAAAAATTAATAGTCTTTGTATTTTAGAGCAGTTTCACCTGTACAGAAAAAGTGAGCAGAAAGTATAGCATTCTCAAGTGCCCCTTTCCCACAGTTTCTCCTATTATTAACATCTAGCATTAGCATGGTACATTTGTCACAACTGATGAACCAATAACTAATATTGATATACTGATAACTAAATTCTACAGATTACATTGAGATTCAGTATTTGTGTTGTGCAGTTCTATGGGTCTGGCAAATGCACAATGTCATGAACCCACAAATACAATATCATACAGAGTAGATTCACTGCCCTAAAACTCTGTGGTCTACGGATTCAATCCTCATCTTTCCCCCCCAAACCACTGGCAATCACTGATTTTTTTAAAAACCACTGGCAATCACTGATTTTTTTAAAAACCGTCTACAGCCTTTTCCAGAATGCTGTATAGTTGGTATTATATAGTGTGCAAGCTTTTCAGATTGTCATTTTTTTACTTGGCAATATGCATTTAAGCTTCTGCCATACCTTTCATGGCTTGTTCATTTAAAATTTTTTTGTGAATAATATCCTATTGCATGAATGTATGACAGTTTGTTTATCTGTTCACCAATTGAAGAACATCTTCATTGCTTCCAAGTCTTGGCATTTATGAATAAACCTGCTATAAACATTTGTGTCCAGGTTTCTGGGTGGACATAAGTTTTCAACTCATTTGGGTGAACACCAAGGAGCACGATTGCTGGATCATACGGTAAGACCATGTTTAGCTTTATCAGAAACTGCCAAGCTTTCTTCCACAATGGCTGTACCATCTTCCCATTCCTACCAGCAATGAATGCAGATTGCTTTCGCTCTGCATCCTTGCTATCCTTTGGCGCTGTCGGTGTGTTGTATTTTAACCATTCTAAAAGGTGTGTAGTAGTTACTCTTGCTTTAATTTGCAGTTCCCTAATGACATATAATGTGAAGGATATTTTCATATACTTATTTGCCATCTGTATATTTTCTTTGGTGCATTGTCCATTCAGAGTTTCTTCCCATTTTTAAAATGAGTTATTTGCTTTCTTATTGTTGAGTTTTAAGAGTCCTTTATACGTTTTAGGTACAAGTCCTTCTCAGATACGTATTTTGCAAATATTTTCTTCTGGTCTATGGCTTTTTATTCTCTTTATGGGTATTTTTCACGGAGTAGAAGTTTTTAATTTTAATGAAGTCTCATTTATCAATTTTTTCTTTCAGAGATTATGCTTTTGGTGTGGTATCTAAAAAGTCACCAGGTCAGGTGTGGTGGCTCACACCTGTAATCCCAACACTTTAGGAGGCTGAGGCAAGAGGATGGCTTGAGGCCAGGAGTTTGAAACCAGCCTGGACAACATAGTGAGACTCTGTCTCTACAGAAAATTGTCAAATTAGCTGGGAGTGGTGACATGCACCTGTAGTAATAGCTAGGGAGCCTGAGGCAAGAGGATTGCTTGAGCCCAGGAGTTTGAGGTTGCAGTGAGCTATGATCACACCACTGCACTCCAGCCTGGGTGACAGAGCAAGACTATCTCATTTAAAAAAATGTCATCACCAAATTCAAGGTTACCTACATGTTCTCCCATGTTATCTTCTAGAAGTTTTCTTTTACATCGAGACCTGGGTTCATTCTGCATTAATTTTGTGAAAGATGTAAGGTCGACGTTAGTTTTGTTTTGTTTTGTTTTTGTTTTTGTTTTTTTGGCATATAGCTGTCCAGTTGTTCTAGCACTATTTGTTGAAAAGATTATCTTTCTCCATTGAATTGTCTTTGCTCCTTTGTCAGAGATCAGTTGATTCTATTTGTGGAGGTCTGTTTCTGGGATCTTTATTCATTCCTTGGATCTATTTATCTTTCCCTTCAACAATACCACACTGTCTTGATCACTGTGATTTTATGGTACGTGTTGAAATCTAGTAGCATCACTCCCCCAACCCTATTCTTCTTCATGATTATGTTGGCTATTCTGGGGCTTTTGCTTTTCCGTATAAACTTTAGAATCAGTTTGTTAATATCCACAAAATAACTTGCTAGATTTTGACTGGAATTGCTTTGAATCCATAGAGAGTAAACTATTTTACATATATTGACAAATTATAGATCATTTATCTTATTATAGAATCTCAAACACGATGAATTTTTAGGGTTCAGTATATTTCATTATATATAAGGTGATCATATAATTTATCATTCAAACTGAGATATTTTAGAGAGTAAAACAGGGATGCTAATTCCAATTGCATGGGGATAGCAGGAGTAAACTAAGATGCAAGGCTGTCCTACTGGCTGGGCTCCTCTTATCTAATCTACCCTGTATGGTTGGCCATTTTAGTGCAAACTTGACTGTTTATTATTGCAAACAATATGGTAAGGATGAGCATCCATAAAAATGCAGTCACACACTTTTTTTGATGTTTTCATTGGGATTAATTACTAAGTACGTAATTGCTTTATCAAAATGCATGAACAACTTTTAAAAAGACCAACTTAGAAAAATAAAACCTCACTTTATTTTAGAACAAATTAGTTCAAAGGTACATAAAACAGGTCAATGAAGAAAAAGATCTTTCATATTTTTGATCTTTTAAAATACCTCTCATAGTAACCTACCATTTATTTAATAGGTACTGGAATGCTTAGAATAAAATTGCACTTTCTTGCTGTTGTTTAAGAAATATGCTGATGTTTTTGCTTTTTCTATTTTAAGATTACATTGAACTTGGTTATACCACAAGTATGATCAGAAAGAAAATAGAAACATGTACAAATACGATGCCATTCAGGATCACTTAAAAATGGCCAACTACCGCTTTAAAATTTCATTACAAATGTATATTTGAAAGTAAATAAAACTCTTGTGTAAAGCATTTTAAAGTAAGAACTTAAAAGCTCGGGGTTCATTTTCTTTTCCTCCTCTGTTTCAAGTTCTTACTGTAGCTCATTTTTGTGTCAGTAGTTTGAAAGGTATGTATATTTTATAGATGGTCTATACGTATTGTAAGCATGGCAGAGGTAGCTATCTGTTGACCAAAATCAATGTTTCCATAGCGTTTGTTGTAGTTGGAAGTCACTACCCGTGAAGGGACTACATTTCAAGCTTTCCTTACAGAGAAATGTGGGAATATGATCATCTCTCATCAATAAAGTGTGAATGGAAGTATGGGGGTGGTGTATCACTGTGCACCAAGGCTGAGGAAGGGTGTGCTTTCACCATGCTCTTCTCTTAACATCAACTGAATAAAAACAGAGATGAGGACTTAGGAAATGGAGGAGCCACAGATGGAAGGAACCTAAATTATGGCATGGATTGGAGAAGTCAGCTAATTGTCATGCGAATAAGAAATAATTTTCCAATGTACTTTAGCCTCAATACATTTTGGGGGTGCATGTGTTACAACAGCTGTATGTCTGTTACAACAGCTTAGATTACTCTAACTGATACAGCAAGGAAACTTCCTAGAATAACACAAATCTGACACGAGAAATTCATGATTCCTTGTAGCAGGATTCTCCATCAGCCAACTGGTTGGATGTTCATGGTGTGATGCCTCTGATTTTCAGAAAAATCCCATTCATATGTTCTGTTTGGAATTATCTATTCTTCTAGGTTGCCCTGGGAAACTCCTTTTCACTTCTACAGAACCATTTCAAACATCATCTCTCTTATGAATTCTTCTGTAAGCTCTGTACCCTTTTTTTGAGCACAATTAATAATTTATTTCATTGTGCCATTTAATTCTATTTTTGTATCTTTTGTATACTGTTATAATTCCTTGCTTACATATGCCTCCACAGCAGATATAAACAGAGAACTGAGTTCTGTAAATGCAGGAATAACATAGTATTTAATTTTGCACCACTTGAATCTAGATGGTACTTTGCTCATAGTAGGGATGTAAAAAGACTTGTAGAATGAATGAATGAATGAATGAATGGCGAATGGCTCCCATATTGCTAAAGATTTATTGCTAAAGATTATTGCTAAAGATTAATCCATAAAGGTAAAGAGGATCATTCTACAGCACTGATTTGGAATTTTAATTACTCTTGATTCCCATGGTTCCCACCTTGGGTGCAATAATTTCTGACTCAGAACAAAGGCAGCCTCAGGTGGCAGGATTTTCAGTTGGGTATTACAGTGTGCCCAAGGGAGCTGTTTGTAAGCTTAAATGTGTAACAACTCATTGAGTGAAAAGCCTTGGGAGAGAGGGGACTTGGCAGCATTAGTAACTGGGGATGCTTCAGGTTCCATTATGGCAGGCTCTGCCCTTGGCTGGGGCAGATTTCCACCATGTTTGGGAAACACACAATTACTGGTTCCCCTGAACTCAGCACCTAAGTCAACCAGCGAATGCAAGGAAGGAACCTTAATGATTAGAGGGCCCAACCCTTTTATCAAGACAGAATGATGGTTTGACCATCAATGATCTCCTTTTTTACTGAGGACTTCGCCCTACCATCACCATCATGGTTATATAGGGATCCACCACGTTATTTCATGACCATAGTCGACAGTATAAAGCAAGTCAAGTAGAGTCTTTCTCTGGAAACTTTGGAGCTGAAACATCTAATCTCCTCTTGGTGGCCGGGCTTTAGGACACAAATCTTGGAAATTATCTAGAAGACTGTATTTTACTTTATGAGCCAGAGGGACACAAGAAATAAATTCACAGTAGAGAGAAGAGTAACGCAGATGTACAAAGAGGGACACATCCAAGAGGTGGAGAGAGCACCTACCTGGGGACTGAGTGCATCCCCTGAATCTAGTTGCTCCCGAGTCTGAGCACATTCCTCTCACAGCTCTAGGTTGCTGCCATTGTTTCTGTAAAACAGCCCAGGACCATTATGATACGATCCCCTTTGTATTTAAGCCAGTTCCAGTTGAGCTTCTGTCACTTGCAGTCAAAACAGTCCTAACAAACAGGCTCCACATTTTAAAGGGAAGGAAAATGATTCGGAGGAGGAAGGATGTATTTCAACACATAATATTGGATGTGCATTCTGTCCTGAGGAAAAAAGAGCATTCTCTAAATCGTAAAAGTATATGCCAAACAATAGTGCATATTATTAGTAGCTTCTCTGGAAAGACTTTACAAAAAACATTTCATTTAGAGAAACTCTACTTCTTTTGTCTTTAATTTTTGGCCGTGGTGGGGACATGGGTGAGGAATGGTAATCTTGGAGAAACTGGGCTGACATGGCAGCTTCCGCCTGCTTTCGCTCTGCCAGTCTGCCATTGTTGCCCCAAAGGCCTAGGTTCTGATGAAGCAGAGTGGACCCCTGGCCTCGTGTACATCCCTTGTGGGGCCACCAAGAAACCAGAAAGCCATCACCATAACATCTCTTTCACCTCCTGAAGCTGGGAGGCCCAGGCCAAAGACTGATTATAATTCTCTCCAGAATCAATTAAAAGAAAGCTGTTTCTATTGTACACAGGCCTGAAATGGGAAATTGGGAAATTTCTGAGGTACAGCCAAATGAATTTGCACATAAGCTTTGGAGTTTTGTTCATAATGCAAGGAGACTTCTTATCAGCTAAAGGAAAATAGGCACAGCTTCTCTTAAAATAAAATGAAATTTATGGACACAGGATTATAGCTGTTCTAAGCTGCCAAAAAGGCAATGTTTGTAGAACCCAAATCCTTTAGACACTCTTCCAAATCCAAGCACTACATTTTGCTGCTGATATCTGTGTTGGACCTGTTACCCCATGCACTCTGCTTCCTGCCATGTATAGTGACTGCACATCAGAGATGGCCACCATGTTTAAAAAATTCTCAAGCAAGTTCTTGTACTATGTTAGGCATCCTCAGAAGCAAATGCCAGAAAGCCATAGAGCAAATGTGAGATCATTATGGTCTTTCTTGAGACCACTGGAGAAAGGCAAACTGAAGATAACAAAACGAAACACCTCAGTGGCTTAGTCAAAAATTAATAATGAAATCTGAAAGTGTAAGAATGTACGTAGGAGACTTTTTTGTGTTCTGTGTGACATGCCCTCAGCTGAGCACTGATTTTGGCGATGGCAGACATCTCCTAAGTATGTGTTACTCTCTTACTTCAATGACCTATCACAAAGCTCTGTTTGCCTTGTTATGTTCTCTGGAGCCGTGTAAGCTTGCTCAGTCACAGGTGCCCCAGGAAGGTTGGAAGCAATACCTCCTGGGGTAATCCTAAAACAATGGCTGAAAGCAGTTAAACTATGGATTTTCCAACTTCTAGTCTTTTGAAGGGATGATAATGAAGTGCATTCTATAGGATTTACCAGCAGAATTGAGCCTCAGTTGCCCACAGCAGTAACAAGCTTAATAACATATATTTAACTAGATTTTCCTCTTCTATAACACTTCCCATCTGCCTTCCCTGGAATCACCTCCCAAATTAACCATCAGCGCCCAAGTCCCTAAGTAAGACTGTGCTTTAATGGGGTTCACACTAAGACGGTATATAAATCTAGCCCTTGTTCTCATGACCATATAATTTCAGACTAACTTCCTGCTCCTTGGTAAGGATCTTGGTAAGATCCAGTTGCCCCAAAGACACACTTCCTTTGTTATATGCAGATGCTTATTATTCTTTTACCTCTACATCACCAGGTGAAACTGTTCTATATAGAAAGCTTCCATATAAAGCTCTCATTATTTACCCAAGGCTGTGTTGCATGAACCTCAGTGTGGAATATCCCTTTGGTAATATTAGTAGAGCAGCTACTTATTTAATGAGAGCTGCTGCATGTTGGCCCTTTACTGTATATATATTTTTGGAATGTCCCTGCAAGGTAGCAGTCCCGCTTTTCAGGTGATGTTGAAGATTATCTGGCCAATGGGTGGGAGAGTGGAAATCCAGCACAGACATATATGGATCCAAAGTCTATGTTCTTTCTATGGATGTAGACTTTTTGAGTTTCTCTCACTTTCTTCTACAAACTTTACCTTTCCTCTGTTTTTCAGTCAATTAGACTATCACGACCATTCGCTATGGCAACTGTGCACTAGGAAAAAGGAAATACACAGATCTTTACAGAGCTATTTGATATAGAACTGAGCTGACATGGATACTAGGGGACCCAAAACAACATTATGGGCTCCTATTACAGTGGATTTTATGGAGGTCAGATGACAAGTGGAATTCTGAACAAGTTGATCTCACAGTGTGTCCAACGAGGCCTCACACTCAGATGCATAATTAGGATGGCAATCATTAGCAGCTGAAAGAATCCTCACATTGATTCCCTGTCACATGGATGAAGAGGTATTATGGAAGGAGGGGCCGAGTAGAATCCCCTTACGCTGCTCCTTCCTTGTCCTGGCCAAAGTAGTACATCAGAAAAACATATCTCAGGAGGCATTGTGCCACTCTCAAAGACTTTAAGAATGAAATGTTGAAAGCATTCCCTCTAAAAATTGGAACAAGACAAGAATGGTCACTCTTACTGCTCCTATTCAACATAGTACTGGAAGTACTAGCCAGAGCAATAAGGCAAGAGAAAGAAATAAAAGGCATCCAAATTGGAAAAGAGGAAGTCAAATGATCTCTGTTTGTTGATGACATGATTGTATGCCTGGAAAACCCTAAAGACTCTTCCAAAAGATTTCTAGACTTGATCAATAAGTTCAGTAGTTGCAAGATACAAAAATCAATGTACAAAAATCAGTATACCAGTAACATCCAAGCTGAGAACCAAATCAGGATGCCATCTGATTTATAATGCACACATACACACACACACACACACACGCACACAATACCCAGGAACACATTTTAGCAAGGAGGTAAAAGACCTCCTAAAGGAGAACTACAAACCACTGATGAGAGAAATCATAGATGACACAAATGGGAAAACATTCCAGGCTCAGAGATAGAAAGAATCAATATCATTAAAATGACCACACTACCCAAAGCAATCTACAAATTCAAAACAATTCCTATCAAATGGCCAACGTCATTTTCACAGAATTAGAAAAAAAACTATCCTAAAGTTTATATGGAACCAAAAAAGGACCCCGAATAGCCAAAGCAATCCTAAGCAAAAAGAACAAATTTGGAGGCATCACGTTGCCTGATTTCAAGGCATTATACTATTAAAACGGCATATGAAACTACAACAGCATGGTCCTGGTACAAAAATAGACACATAGATCAATGGAACAGAATAGAGAACCTGAATATAAAGCCACATACCCACAATCAACTGATCTTCTTCAAAGCTGACAAAAACAAACAATGCAGAAAGGATACACTATTCAATAAGTGGTACTGGGAAAACTGGTTAGTTAGCCATATGCAGAATAATGAAACTGGAACCCCATCTCCCACCATATACAAAAATTAACTCAAGATGGATTAAAGACTTAAGTGTAAGACCTAAAACAATAAAATTCCTGGAAGAAAACATAGGAAAATCACTTCTGGACATTGGCTTAGGCAAAGAATTAATGATGAAGACTCCAAAAGCAAATGCAATAAAAACAAAAATAGATAAATGGCCATGCTTCCCCTTCACCTTCTGCCATGATTGCAAGTTTCCTGAGGCTTCCCCAGCCATGCAGATCTGTGAGTCAATTAAATCTCTTTTCTTTATAAATCACCCAGCCTCAGGTATGTCTTTATAGCAGTGTGAGAACAGACTAATACACACATATATGTCAACTGGATGAGGAAATGATGAAGACTACCCCCCCACTCTTTCATTCTTTGTTTAACTGAAAAAAGTGATTTTTTAATTCACCAGTTATTTTTTTCCCAAATGTCTTGTAAATAATCGTCAAATGTACACATGGACATACAGTGTGGAATGATAGATGATGGAGACTCAAAAGGGTGAGAGTGGGAGAGGGACAGAAGATGACAAACTAATGGGTGCAATGCGTGTGTTTCTAGCAATGGATACACTGAAAGCCCTCAGTCCTTGGCTGTAGTGAATGGTTTAGTTGGTTGATTAGGGGTCTGGAGAGAATAAAATTGGAAAAAGGAAGACAAAGGCATTTGGGTGTGAGTAAGTGAACTGACCTATGGCAGTGGGTGGGGGATGCTGTGTCTTATTCTAATGCTCTGAGAGATGGGCTCTTCCTAATGGATGACTCATCCTGTGAATATCCCCTAACTTCTTTCCTAGGCTACTCCTGTATTTCTGAAATGGGCTCCTGAGTAGATGACCACGGTGGCGGGGATGGAGGCCCTGTGTGTGCCTTCTTGCCAAGAAGGTGCTAGCTTCTGCCACTGTTGAATGCCCAACCTGCCAGCAGAAAAGACAGACGTTGTACTCTAAGCATAGTACCATCCCTCAAGGATATCAGCCAGCCATTAGATACCAGGTTGATTACATCAAACACCTTTCGTCCTGAACTGGGAAACAATTTGTTCTTACTTGAATTGACACTACTCTGGATCTATGTTTGCCCTGTTTGAACTCAATGCCTTTGTCAACACCACTCTCTCAGGGTTTACAGGATACCTGATTTACTGACATGGGGCTCTGCACATTGTTGTCTCAGATAAGGGACCATTCAGTGGAGAAGGAAATGTGATAATAGACAAGTGACTATGGGATCCACTGGTCCAACCAGAAACAGCCAGCCTAATAAAATGACAGAACGGTCTGCTAAAGGCTTAGCTAAGTCACTAGCTCAGGGATGTATCTTGTGGAATTGAGATACTATTGTCCAGGAACCATTATATACATTAAGCCAGTGACCAATCTAGGGTGCTATGACCCTGTAATTAAAATTCATTGGTGAGGAAACCAAAAATCATTAGTATGATTGGTCCTTCTTTGTATCAGTCCCAGTAATCCACTTTCAGATGTTGTACTTCCCATCTCCCAACTGTTTTCTCTGAATTAGAGGTCTTGGCTTCAGGAAGGGGAATGCTTACACAGTAGAACAAAGAAAGGGATCCACTGAACCAGAAACTAGGAATCTGGTTATTTTGGACTCTTCATGCTGGTGGACAAACACAGGAGTTATTGTTCTGGTGGTGGTAATCAGCCCTAATGCCTCTGAAGATCTTTGTTACACTGGGGTGTCTCTTGGTGTTTTTATGTCCAGAGGTAGCTGCCATTGTAGCAGCTCATTAAGGGTGAAGCCACCGTAGACTTCCTTCAGTGATGAATGTCTGGGTCACAAGCAAGCCACCTAGACTTTCCGACCTACCAACCGAGGGTTAAGAAAATCTGCATTCGTAGGTCCCAGTGGACTGAGGGATGGACTGTATTGGTCATATTTCTCTGTTTACATTTTCTTTGGCCATCTTTTATTCTAACCAGTGATGTGGCAACCGCCTTCATGCAGCAGTAACGGAAAAGGACCATGCCTTAGTTGCACCACTGCACCACTTCTATCTCACTTTCTGCTTGGGGCACAGAAGATCTGTGGGAGCCCTCTTAGCAAACCTGGGAAAACCTGGAAATGCTGAGTTCTGGATGCCCTTGACCTGTTGGGGATGAAAGCCTGTGGATAAATGTTTCCCTCTGCTGTCCCTTGGGGGACTAATTTTTGAGGTTGAGTAGAGCCCCACTGCCTTTGTTTAATGCATACTGCACTGGCTTTCCTTGTTTCACTGTTCCCAGCCCCTGCTCTCTTCCCTGGGAGCACTTCCCAAAATGAACTATCTGCACCAAGCCCTTGTCTCAGGTTCTGCTTTCTAGGGGAAGCCAGGTCAAGACAGAAAACCACTCCTCTCTCTTCTTCTTACTCTATCAGGTTTGGATAGAGCTGATCCCTCTCCCCCGCCAAACTTAGGATACACAAACCATGCATTCCCTTCCCATTGCCACAGTAATTGTTTGAAGGAGTAATCTAGACATTTCTTCATTCACAGGGTAAATACCTATTGCCAGAGCACTGTGATAGGCTCTAGGAATTCAGCAGTGAACAAAACAAAACAAATTCTTTCTCTTATATTCTAGTGGTGGGGGCAGCAGACAAATTAAGAAAAATAATAAGTCCATCATGTATGAGGTGCTGATGAATACAATGAAGAAAAATAAAGATAGACTGGGATAGGGCTTGACGAGCATAGCTATTTTGGATAAAATTGTCAGGGAAGGTCTGGAGACCTTTGATAAAGAGACATCTGGCCAGGTGCAGCACCTCACACCTGGAATCCCAGCACTTTGGGAGGCCGAGGTGGGAGGATCACCTGAGATCAGGAGTTCAAGACCAACCTGCCCAACATGATGAAACCCTGTCTCTACTAAAAATACAAAAAATTAGCTGGGCATGGTGGTGGGTGCCGGTAATTACAGCTACCCAGGAGGCTGAGGCAGGAGAATCACTTGAATTCAGGAGGCGGAGTTTGCAGTGAGCTGAAATCATGCCATTGCACTCCAGCCTGGGTAACAGAGCGAGGCTCCATCTCAAAAAAAAAAAAAAAAAAATATAGACATCTGAGCATAGACCTGAAACAAGTGAGTGAGTAAGAGAAGTAGATCTGGGAAATTACCTCAGGCAGAAGGAATGATAAGAGCAAAGATCTGGAATTGGGAGCACGCTTCATATCCTGGAGGACTAGGAAGGAGGCCAACAATAAGAGTGGGTTGAGACAGGCAGGCAAAGCCAGGCCCTGAGGTCATGGGAAGCTGCTGGTCAGATCAGGCAAGGCTTTGGGGAGGACTTGGGTTTTATTGTGTCCTAGATGGAAGCCATTGGAAATTTTTGAACAGATGAGTGATGTGATCTGACAAGGTTTGAAAAAGTCACTCCCGGGGTTGTATAAATAGTAGACTGTAGGCTGGGCATGGTGGCTCACGCCTGTAATCCCAGCACTTTGGGAAGCCAAGGTGGGTGGATCAAGAGGTCAGGAGTTCGAGAACAGTCTGACCAACACGGTGAAACCCTGTCTCTTAAAAATACAAAAATTAGCCAGGTGTGGTGGCGCATGCCTGTAATCTCAGCTACTCAGGAGGCTGAAGCAGGAGAATCGCTTGAACCCAGGAAGCAGAGGTTGCAGTGAGCCGAGATCGTGCCACCGCACTCCAGCCTAGGTGACAGAGTGAGACTCCATCTCAAACAAACAAACAAACAAAACACAAAAAAACAAAACAATAGACCGTAGTGGTCAAGGATGACAATTAAGAAGACCAATTAGGGGGCTATGGCCAGGCTGCAGATGAGAAGTAAGGATGACTTAGGTAGCAGAGGCTGAGTGGTGGAGGCGGTGATAATTTACCAGATTCAGGATCTAATTCGAGGAAAGCTGACATGATTTGCTGACAGTGCAGGATGTGATAAATCAGAGAGACATCGAGATGGTAAGCTAAAGATACTGATTTTAAAATTTGTTGGAAGTGTTGGGATTGCTAACTGTGAAAAAAGTGTAGGCCTGGGGGCTTCTGAGCCCAATCCATGGAGGAGGTTCCTAGAATGAAACCAAAACAGAAGCCACCAGAGCTGAGCTGTAGAACGACCCTGGGTCTATCCAAGTTCAAAGCCACATCTGTTAACGTGGGTCTCTTTTTCTTAATCCAGTTTGAGTGGGTTTACTTTATTAGTAACCATCTGAAGACAATGAGTAGTAATGTCTCAATTTCTGACAAATAAGTCAATTATTAAGCAGATGATTTATGAGAATTAAGAGAGAAACTATAGTTATTAAGCGTCTATTGAGATGTGCAAACATGTTGACAAATATTCTTTTCTCTTTTGTAGGATTTAATAGGTTATGTAAGGGGGATTCTGTACATAGAGTACAACCTGGATTTACCCTAATGTTAGACAGGCACTTGCGACTGAGAGGGCTTTCTCTGACATTATCAAAAGGTCAGGTGCTCTCTCTATCATACTTGCAAGCCTGAGTACTCATAAGGCCAAGCAAGGCTTGGTAAATGAGCATAGCAGGTACTCAGACAATAGAGAGTGGTGGGGTCTGTGGCAAATTGGATAGTAATAAATAATAGAAAGGCAATACAATAGCATTAGTTTAAATATATTTCCTCCCATGAGATGGAGACTATCTCTCTGGGACTAATACTCATCTTTTTATAAATTTATAATTGGAGCTTGATAAATGTTTTTTGAGTGAATGAATGGAAACAGTGGGCCCAGAAAGCATTTGAATTTCTAGAACTCAGGTCATTAGCTCTGCCCTTATCCTCAGGATCTGTATGTTGATTCATCAGCTCAGTTTCAGAAAGAAGTAAGATTTCTCCCCAACATCCTTTGATCATAGAATAATAATGACACAGAATACTTTCTTTTCATTTTCTACTTTAACACAATTTTAGATTTACAGAAAAGTAAGAACAGTACAAGGAATCAAAACCACAATGAGATACGAATGTATACCCCCTAGGATGACTAGAATAAAAAAGACAGAAAATACGTGTTGATAAGAATGTGGAGAAACTGAGACCCTCACAGTACATGACAGGAATGTACACTGGGGCAGCCACTTTGGAAACAATTTCCACTTCCTCAGAAGGTCAAAGAAAGAGTTACCATATGACCAGCAATCTCACTTCTAGGTATACGCCCAGGAGAAATGAAAATGTATGTCTACAAAAACATTTGTGTGTGGATGTTCATAGCAGTATTATTTGTAATAGCCCCAAAGTGGAAATTGATGAAGGGCTAAACAAAATACAATATACCCATACAATGAAATATTATTCAACAATAATAATAAGTGAAGTGCTAATGTAGCTACAAACCTTGAAAACATTACACTAAGTGAAAGAAGCCAGTCACAAATGACTACATATTGCATGATTCCATTTGCATTCAGTATCCAGAAGTGGCAACTCTATAGAGACAAAAGTTGGTTTGTCGTTTGTGATATTGACAGTTTTGTAAAGTATGGGTCATCTATTTTACAGAACATCCCTCAGTTTGGGTTTGTCTGATGTTTCCACCTGACTGTGTTGAGGAGATACACATCGGGCAGGAAGACCCCGGGAAGACTGCTGTGGAACCCCTCTCAATGCATCCTATTAAGAGGTGCATGATGGCAAGTTGTCCCATGACTGGTGATGTTAGCTCTTATCACTGGCCCACCATGCTTCTTTACTTGAATTGACTGTTTTTCCATTTGTAATGAATAAGTATCTTGCAGCAGCTTTCCAGAGGCTATGTTAATATCCTTAGTATAGGACCTTTTGGTCATGGAAGCTATGCAGACCATGAGTCCAATCAGAAGTGAGGGAAGGCTAGGTGTGGTGGCTCATGCCTGTAATCCCAATGCTTTGGGAGGCTGAGGCAAGAGAATCTCTTGAGGTCGGGAGTTCAAGACAAGCCTGGGCAATATAGTGAGACACCTCTCTCTACAAAGAATTTTAAAAGTAAGTCAGACATGGTGGTGCATGCCTGCAATCCCAGCTACTCGAGAGACTGAGGTGAGAGGATTGCTTAAGCCCAGGAGCGCGAGGTTACAGTGAGCTATGATTGCACCACTGCACTCCAGCCTGGATGACAGAGTGAGACCCTGTGTCTAAACAAACAAACAAGCTAAAAGAAGTCGAAGATTGAGGAAGCTTCTCCTGACTTGCCCTACCTTCCTCTTACCCACTGGGATCCTTCGCCCTTTCAAGAAAACAACAGAAACATTAATGATCACTTAGAAGAGGGTTCTCAGCTTCGACCATAGTAGACAGTGAAAATCATTGTCACTGCAGTTAAATGCTTCCCCTCTAGACTGACAATTACTTGAAGCTCGGATGGTCATTTTGTCTTTGTGGCTTTTTCACCTTACCCTAACCTCTTCCCCTGGCAAAGTCCTACCCTTCCCTCAGGTCCTGGCATAAACGTCACTTTCTCAGGGCTGACTTTCTGGACACAAGTGCCCATCCCAGACTGGATGGGCTCCCTGTCATCTGATCTCTGCCGCTCACTCTCTGGATCTCACGCTTCACAACGGGGAGACTGCCCTGCTCTCTGCTGCTGTCCTGGGGCTGAACATGACGCCCACAAACTCATATTTGCAGCTGGACGAATGCATGAATGAATAAATGAATGATGAGCACTTTGCCTCTCTTCCCAAGACCGATTGCGTGTTGTAGGCTGAATAACTTGCCCCCTCCTCCCCCAGTGCCCATGTTCTAATTCCTGGAATTATGCATGTTACCTTCTATGGTCAAAGGGACTTTTCAGATGGGATCAAGTTAAGGATCTTGAGATAGGGAGATGATCCTGGTTTATCTGGGTGGGCTCGATATAATCAAAAAGATCCTAATGAGAGAGAGGTAGGACATCATAGTGGGAGAAGGTGACATGAGGACAGAAGCAGAGGTAGAAGCAGAGGTTGGAGCGATGTGGCCTGGTGCCAAGGAATGCTAGCAGCCTCTAAACCCTGGAAGAGGCAAGGGAGGGACTCTTCTGGAGTAGCTTGGAATGAACCAGCCCAGCTGATACTTTTAAGACCTGTTTTGAACTTCTGACCTGCAGAACTATAAGAAAATTTATTTGAATTATTTTTAGACACTAAACACGTGGTAACTGGTTACAGCAGCAATAGGAGACTTATACGCTGGCACTTCCTGGGTGTTCAGCAGGTATTGAGGGCCATGCAAATGGGAATGACCTTCACCTGTGTCACTGAGAAGCTATTATGGGAGGTCAAAAAGATGTTTGGCCTTGTGATGACACCATGTCACATTATTAGAGAGGAATGGGCCTAGTAGAATTGCCAGAAAGAGAAAATAACCTAGGGGTGAGTAATATAGAATTCAAAGAAATGTTTTTTGAAAAAAGAATTTGTCTCTGCTTTCTTAAACTCCACTATTCGTAGGAAAGGCAGATTTAATTTACTAAAAGATAATATCAGTGTTTCATAACCATAGTTTTGTTAACACTCCCACACAGGTATAGTGATCCTGTGATATAAAGCGGTACAAAGACTTCCCGGAATGCTATCAGATCCAGCCAGAAAGAAAAGAGCCCGTCAATTTTGTGCAATGGGCTGGAGTTACGGAAGAACTCACTCCAGGCAGAGATTATGGCTCTGCGCTGATGGCCCATCCAGCGTGCGTTGTGCTCCATGATTAGATCCAATTGCTGTCTTCTCGGATTGAATCAGGAGCCATGGCTCATCTCAGGGAACCAGAGGGGAGGGCACCTTTCAGCTGAGCAAGGGGAAAAGGGTCAGTTCACGCCATTGTCCACGGTACAGATAAGTTGCTGAAGCGTGACTCTTTGGCAGCGATCTCTGCTGACTCCGGGCTCAAGTGTCACTGTGGTCTGAGAGGCCTGAAGGAGGCCTGGATAATCAAAATTTCTGTCCCACCTTCAGTGAAAAGATTCTGTGAAAACTGAGTGGGATTGTGTTATTGAAAACACTTAGTCAATAGGACTGTGTGATATGGGCTTGTGCACAATTTCTGCCATTGTTGTGTTTTGAGCTGTTCTTTTCTTTTTCTTTTTTTTTGAGACGGAGTTTCACTCTTTTTGCCCAGGCTGGAGTGCAATGGTGCAGTCTCAGCTCACTGCAACCTCCACCTCCCGGGTTCAAGCAGTTCTCCTGTCTCAGCCTCCTACTAGCGGGGATTACAGGCGCCTGCCACCATGCCCGGCTAATTTTTGTATTTTTAGTAGAGACGGGGTTTCACCGTGTTGGCCAAGCTGGTCTCCATCTCCTGACCTCAGGCAATCCACCTGCCTGGGCCTCCCAAACTGTAGAGATTACAGGCGTGAGCCACCACACCTGGCCATGTCTGTCTTGAGCTTTTCAAGGGGGCAAAGGAGAGGTCAGTAGAAAGGAAGGAAGGTGTCCAGAAAGGGGACTCTGGTGGGTACTTAAGGTGTAAAATTTAAGGAGACACTGGCTCTCTGGGCCTGACCCTGGAATCTGGGGTCCAGTGGTAATGAAGAGCCTGTGAGACCGCCTAGATTCAAGGCGTGGCTCTATGGCCACTGACTGAGTGAATTTAGGCAAATTATTCTCAGGGTCTCAGTGACTCATCTGTAAAATGGGCCTAATGATAGCAGCATCTCATGGAACTTGGGGGAAAAATATTCGGTGCCTAGAATAGTATCTGGTACGTAGTGAATACTCAAATATCGTAGCTTGCGTCATTTTATTACCATTATCCTTAAAGGCAATTTAAGGGTCTAAAACAATTTGAAACACTAACTTTTCTCAACTAACAAGAGGCAACAGAAATAAGAGGAGGGCTGTACCCCCATAGGCTTGTAGTCAGCTGAGCTTCCTGGGAAACGGGAAAGACAGGCTGGCAATGGGGCAGGAACGGAAGCTCCTGTCTCTTGAGTGCTTTTGTTCTACCTCACTCCGGCATTGGAAACCTGGTCACAAATGCCTTGCTATTTGCTGGGCTTTGCCTTCCTCCTCATCCATCAAGGGTTCTCCTTGGCTCTCCGATCCAGTGTTCTTAGACCTTTAAAACGCCTTTATTCTGCAGCCTGTGCTGTTGGCCTTTGAGATGTCATTACTGCGCACGTAGCTGCTCTGGTGCCTACACAGTGGGAAAAACCATCAAGAGTACACAGATAAACCCAGGCTGCCAACTTCGCACACTCAGCAAGTTCCCTCTGTGGACAATTAGGGCCAAAAGACAAATATTGACACATTAGACTATTTCCTCATTTATTTTCTGTTGATTGTCTGGGCAATCTGATGGGGCAAAATTCCACTTTTCTGATAACTGATTCTTGGCTAATAGAAACAAATAAAGTAAAGGCTTCTGTCCACAATGGGTTGAGCAGGCCCATTTTGTGGAACTGCTAATCGGATTAAATGGACTCCCAGCTCTATTTGCAGCCACCAAACTCCCTCGAACACTTTCCACATCACTTTCCACATCTAAAAGGTACCCATCATGGTGGCGCTCTTGCTGTTGAAATCAAATGGAGAGGAGCACGCAAAGGCTTGAAACTGCAGCAAAGCCTTCTCCGAGTGAACAAAGTACAGGGATGAGGAGAAATGCATGCCGAGTCCTCCCAATTAAGTGGACAGACAGAGAAAGTGGTTCCGGTCAATGGGCTGCAGAAATCTATTTTCCTCCTTAGAAACACATTTTTCCCCTATTTTTCTCCTTCTTTTTTTTTTAAACTGATAACGAAGGAGAGTAGTGAAAGTGTAGACTTCCGCTACTGTGATCCACACATCTCCCGAAAAACCAGAAGTCCTGCAAAAGTCATCCTCATCGAGCATTCTGGGGTGCAATGCATCTTTCTGATTTTGCCAATTTATCTAGAAAATATTACAATTTAATCTATGTTAATAAAAGACCAACAGGGTAACAACGCCTGTGTTTTTATGTGTCTGGCTGGCGTCTATTAGCATTTAAATCTGCATCCATTACATTAGTCCCTTAAAATAAACACAAACATTTATGCGAGTGACAATTCGAGTTAGTCTTAGTCAGTCTTAAATAATGTCACTCAACACGGTATTTGGACCGAAGCCTGTGAATCATGAGGTATATTTTTGCCTACAGTCTGATAATTTTCAAAGCTATTGGCAACCTGGGAATTTTCCTTCCTTATCACCAGGGCTCAGCTAACTTCACTAAGACTAATCAGGCTGGGAATCATTCATTCAAGGATTGCATGATCATGTTTTTCTTTAGCTGTGACAGCTGCCTCAGCCACATTAGCAATGCAGATTAGCCAGCCTAATAGGTTAATGCAGAACACGCGAAAATTAGGTTTAATCCCCAGTGAAATAATCTAACATTTTCACATTTCTTGATGTTGGGATAGACATTGCTGGTGACTCAATTAGGTGTAATGTAGATCAAAGCAAATTTACCTTCTGGCTGAACCTTCCCGATAGTTTAGACAGAAGAATATAGCAAGGGCCCTCTACTAATTGGTGAATAGCTGTGGGGAAAATTGCATTAGGAACATGTAGGATGTGAGCAGAACTCTTTGGCAGAGGACAGACAATTGACATATTTTGCAAATATCCACATCTCTCACTTTGCCGTGCCTCCCAATGATGTTGCAGCTCAGTGCAGATGCGAACACCTTGTGTACCAACCCATTCATCCTTTGGGCATAACTGCGATAAATGGGAATGCACACACATACACACACACGCGCGCTCTCTCTCTCAATCCATACCTTTTTCATGTCCTGTCCAGGAGTATCACAATTGTGTTCTCAATGGGCCTGCATTGTAAGAGGAACAGAAAGAGAACGAGAGGGTGTCTAATGTTTTCATTCTGGCGAATCGCATATCAAACACCCATCTCTTTCAATCATAAAGGGAAGGACACAAAAAATTACATGCCCTCAGTTGCCAAATTATTTTTTGCCTTGACATCTTAATTCTTAATCCTTGTGTGTGGTCAAATCAGTCTACTATAGGCAACCAATCAAGCAATTATTTCTAAATTATATTTGCCCAACTCACATTGATTGGCCATTCTTTTCTTATTGGGTTAGCTCATTAATTCTGAGCAGCTCGCTTATTATGCCTTCCACATCATTTTCCTTCCGAGCCTATCTGCTCCAGCCAGCCTGCTGATGTTTCAAGATGCCATACAGGGGAGGGGGAGAAAGCAACCAGCGATGTACGCATTGTCTCCTCTAGCAATTACAATTCACATTGCTGATTAACTTTGATGTGAAAACTAATGAGATAAGACAAGCTATCAAGGCGGGCCTGATCGTCATTCCATTTATACAGCATTTGCCACCGGTGAATGACAAAAAACTAATGAAGACGTATCTGACAGCAGGCTGAGCGGCGGCAGGTTTCGGTTCCCCATCAGCCAGGGCTGGGCTCCCTTCTCATGGTCTATCTGAGACACGTTGGAATTAGCTTAATAATGAAAGCACTTCATCTAAACGGACACATGTTTACATTAAAATAACTACATGATAAATAGATTGCGGAGATTTTATGCCTTCTTGAGTCTAAACAACAAAGTAAAAATGTGTTCTAGTATTCACTAAATCATTCGAAGGAAAATTCAATTTAAGCTATTATACTTACCACTGAGCATCCACCCTGTTTATGGGTAACAAATGTTGGTTTTTCAGAGGGTAGGGGAAGAGACGCGACCTGGGAAGAACAGGAGTGATTTACTTTGTTAAGATGGTAATGGCAGATAAACAGAAGTACAATATTGGTAAAGCTAATGAACATTGTTCACACAGTAATAACTTCGTGGTGGGGGAGATCCACTGGAATGGCGTTCCCAGCTGTACATTTTTATAAGTTTTCTTCATTTTCTGAACTCCAACACTGAAGATCTCCGCTTTCTATTCGTGTGTGAAGATGGTTCCATTCCTCTCTACACAAACATGTATGACCTTAGAAAAAACCCAAAGCATTTCTCTGGATATGTTTGTACATTTTTTTCTAACGAATTTACGAGGCAAGGCAGATATTACATAGGAAATACACATTTTCTTTGGATACAGTTTTTGGTGCTGAGCATTAAATATTTCTAAAAAGTACATGCTTTATTTAGTTGGTTAAATAAAGTGGTTACATAGGAGCTGCAATAAAATTAATAAGTGTTCATATGGTTAAAAGGATTCGAGTGCATTTTAGCCTCTGCAACATCCTTGCTACATTAGCCTTATAAAAATGAAAGGAAGTCAAATGCTGATTGTTTTTATAGGTAACACGGCTTTCCCAATGAGTCATTTTGTTACTTTGATAAATCATTTCCTAACACATAAAAAAAGAAAAAAAAAGTTCGTTTTCCTAGAAGCAGTTTTCTTCCTCATAACATATGCAAGTGTATTCTGTTTTTCATACATAAACATCATAGCATCTTATTCCACTCTAATATCATGGGAAAAGCCAGAATAAAAAAGTAAAAATAAGTTCTCGCATTCCTTTTTTAAAAAATAGGTAGTAGTTTTTATTTTCTTTAGGCGAATATGATTAGAAATATTTTTAAGGCAATCATCCACAAATATTTCCAGTTACGTACTTTGGACTTCAAGAAACAAAAATACATGAATAATATCAGCAACCATCATCAAAATCTCCCCCACCCTGTTATTCTCCCAGCAGTCACAAACAAAAACAGCCACAAAACAAAACAAAAAATCAACGCAAACGTACGTTTCTTGAGTGGCCATACTAAAAAAATCTACCGCTTCTGATGAAAGTTAACCGCAAGTGCTGGTTTAAGGATGAAGAAACAAATTAGTACTCCAGCGAGGGATTAAGTTTAAAAGCTCTTCTCAGAACCGAAGATAAATCCTGTATATTAGAAGACACTATAAAAGTACTCGCGTAAGAGCTAAAGGCACAAGTGGAAAGTTGACCCCCAAGATGGTTTGATGATGGTGTACTGTTTATAAAATTCTCCTGCAATGAAAGGAGCCTGCAAGGACAGCACCCACTAAACACAGAAGCAATTGTACTAGAAAACAGGTTTCCAGTTTTGACTCAAGTGACAAAATTAAACCCATCTGAACAAGGGCTAACCGATTTCTTCTCTCCAACCGTCTCTTCGCCCTCCTCTCTACACATCGGCTTCTCTTTTAGCCCATTTCTCTCTTGAATTCTCTCCTGGTTCTGTTTACCACTCAATTCTAATGTTAATTAGAGGCATACACATCAGTATTAGTAACCCACATTTTCATCAGCACAGCCCACCCTGCCAAATGAAAAACCCGGCGTGTGTCTGCGTGTAAGCCAACAATGCAGACATGGCCGTATTCTTGAAAGCACATATCTAACATTCTTTCCTCCCTGGTGTTAATTTTCCCTTTCTATGTACTCTTATTATGCTATCTCTAATATGGGTGGCGAGTTCCTTTTTAGCCTATTTCTTTAATCTATTTTAATAAATAATTACAGGCAGGCGGCAGGATTTATTCATTCCAGAGGGCTACCTCCTTCACATTTTTTTCCAGAGGCGCAGCTCAAGGAGACATGGTGATAATCACAGAGGCCTGGAATCCCTTCCACACAATGTCATTATGAGCTCCCATTTAAAATGAAAAATGTATATTACACTTAAAAGCGATACAAGGTTAGCTCCTCTTTCCCAGGAATGCTTCACAACAAGGGACACTCTGGTTCCATATTCAGGAAAGGAGCTGGAGGAAGAAGGAATGAAAATAAAAATCACTACAAAATATTTTTAAGACATTAAACAGGATCTTCATTGGGAAAAAAAAGTTCATACCCATCGTTTTTGCTACAATAGGGAATACTTATCTTTCACAGCGTTGTTTGAGAATTTTATTCCTAAACGAGTCAATCTACTTTGTTAGTATGGTCCTTGGGGCTTATTATTATTATTATTAAAAGCAAAAAGAGTATCTTATTCTGTTTTTCACAGTTTCTGCCACGTTCTCTAGGATGTACTATAATTTCCAATACATTGATTTAAATGCTCACAGAAAAGGGTTTACTCCCAGGGCTGAAGTCCCATTCATTAGCCTTCATGACCCTCATACTACAAACAGGTTTATCTAGAGCTGAGCCTATAGCTGAATGTTTTTCTTCATTTTTTCAAAATGCCCCCCCCAGATGAGCACCCTGGGTACATTTCACTGATGAGCTTCACTTCTTCAAAATCAATTTTACCCCCGTCTTATTCATGCAAACATTTAAGAGAATCTGCAACAAAAAACTACCTTCACAGCTTAGTTGTAGAGTGGGTTTGTAATATTTATCTTTGGAGGACTGGGAATGAATTCCTTTATTAAGTGCTTGCTTGCTTGAAGTGTGTTGCTAAACAGTTCCTCCGACATGTATCCTAAAATTTGTTAACTGAACTCCCTTCACATAAATGAAAAAAGAAGTATTGCTTTGAATTTATATATATTTCAGTCTTGACTAATGTTTCATTTAAAACAGTTACAGTGCACCTTTTGATTTGAAGTTTAAAGTAAATAATATTTGTACATCTGAAACATACTCAAGACAAATGAAAAGCCTCTAGATGCTTTTGTGTGAGATACTGAAGGGCCCTACAAACTTAAAAGGACAACCTCAATTAAGCTCATCTTCATCTGGAAAAAAGTAGCAACTGAAAGCTGAATATATTAGATAATACACACTTGCCGAAGAGCATTCTCTCAGCTATTTAAAAAAAATTTAAAGGAAAAAAAGAAAGGGAGAAAAAAAGTGAAAAATATTCTTGATAACCAACCCAAAGCTGGCCCGAGTGTGGCTCGATGCTAATTTTGTTTGAAACTGTTCGACTAACTCTGAATAGATATCCATATTCAACAAAGACATAATTAATGGCAACGTTTCCTTCAGCCTCAAGACATCATAACAAGCTGCAAAGTACAAAAAGATTTTTATGGGAACTAATTTAAGGACAAAGGGTTGACCTCTCGCATTTCATTAAATAACCAGAGGGAGGAAAAGAAGAATGACAGTGCTCATCCCCGTTCATTTCAAGCAGCCAATTTCAAAATGCAAATCGCAATCTGCAGATGTTGGAGGCTGATATAGATATTTTTAAATATCATTTGTTCAATTTAAGGACATCAGACATTTGAATTTTAAATAAAAATCAAAACCAATTTTAGGATTCATTTTTATTCGGGGAATGAATGTATTCATGGTGCATTGAAGGTCTTTAGGTTAGCTATGTTTTCAAGTGTCTAAAACTATTCTTGTAAACCATTAATTTTATATATTATTTCCAAAACCTTTTAATGGAGAAGCTCCATTAAGATACACATTATTCCTGATTATTGTACCAAGTGAGAAGTGGCGCATTTTGAGTACAGAGTTGAGAAGGATAAAAGCAACTGTTCAAATCAGACACCTGACTTATGGGTGTATTCAAAAACTAGGTTCACTAGACTCTCCGGTTTGCTTTCGGCAGTACCTGAAATAAAGTCTGAGAGGTTCACCTTTACAGGACATTCACTGGGCATGAAAATTGTTCAGTGTGCCACCCCTTTCAGAATTCTGACCTTTCCTAACTTGATTCTGGCTTTATTGCTTTTTTTCTATAGCACTTTCACTATCTGATTTGCGATGTATTTCACTTTTTTACCTTATTGTCTGTCCCCACTTCCTTTTAATGGAACATAAACCTCAAGAAAGCAAGGATTTTTAGCTGTCCTGTGAATCTTCGGGGTCTAGTCCCGCACTGTGCAATATGGTCGTCACTAATCACATATGGCTATTTAAATTTAATTTAAAATGAATTAACATTAAGAAAAATTAAAAATTCACTTCTTCTGTCACACTAACCATGTTTCAATTGCTCAGTAACCACAAGGCTATTAGTGCCGATATAGAACACTCCCATCACAGAAACTTCTATTGGATAGTTCTGGTCTGACAATGCCTCGCACATAGTGGGCACTTAATAAATACTTGTGGACGTTGAATTTGAAGGCCCGG
Source organism: Piliocolobus tephrosceles (assembly GCF_002776525.5). Classification (NCBI taxonomy): domain Eukaryota; kingdom Metazoa; phylum Chordata; class Mammalia; order Primates; family Cercopithecidae; genus Piliocolobus; species Piliocolobus tephrosceles. The sequence continues at coordinate 41,167,109 of NC_045453.1, forward strand.
AAAAGGCTATTTCCAGACACAAGAGGTGTCTGATACTTTCCCCCATGGTCATATGCTTTAGACGGGATGAGGAAAGCATGGTGCCCCGGATACCTAACAGCACATTGTCCTATGTTGTCTTGTTTATTCCATTAACAAAGGTAGATTGTGTTTCATGGTTTGTTTTATGTTTTCGTTTTTGAGACAGAGTCTCATTGTGACACCCAGGCTGGAGTGCAACAGCAGATCTTGGCTCATTGCAACCTCTGCTTCGCTTCCTGGGTTCAAGCGATTCTCCCGCCTCAGCCTCCCAAGTAGCTGGGACTACAGGTGCGCACCACTACACTTGGCTAATTTTTATATTTTTAGTGGAGAAGGGGTTTCACCATATTGGCCAGGCTGGTCTCGAACTTCTGACCACAAGTGATCCACCCACCTTGGCTTCCCAAAGTGCTGGGATTACAGGTGTGAGCCACCGCCCCTGGCCTTTTCATGGTTTTGAGCAGGAAAGAGCCTTCAGTTCCCTTTCTCGTCCCTTCATGTAGGACTTATGAGGGGTTTGGGGAGATGGGAAATGAAGGCTCAGTGGGAGTAATGGCCCGGTGTGAGGAGGTGGAGAGTTCACCACTGGGATCCTGCTCTCTGGCTCCATCCAGAGTTGTCCTCACTGGAGCAGCCTTCACCATGGGCACCCACAGACTTCGCAGGGAGGCGTGCAGTAAATGCTTCATTGGAATGAATTAAGCAACACTGTGAAAAATAATCAAAATTGGCTTCCACTCGTATACCATCATCCCCACCACCATTTGTTACATGTGACTACATGCTGGGCAATGTGTGAGGGTTTCACACGTATGTTCTCATTTAATCCTGACAATCGTTCTGTAATGTAGACAATGCTTCCCCATATTTATGGCTGAGGTAATGGAGGTTGTGAGGAGTTGGGGAGATGAGATGCAGGGGAACACTGCACTCCCATCTAGAAGAACAGCAGTGGGAGCCTTCAACCAGAGTCGGAGGAGCTGTCAGACACTCCTTGCATAAGTGGTGATGGCTGCAGCCAAATTTACTTGGGTTGATATACTTTATTTCCTTTCACCTCAAGCCTTCTTGTCTTCCTTTCCCCCTACAGACAAGCAGAGTTTATGGTATAATAAGACCTATTGGTGTCAGATGTGAGGAAAGGTGCCAAGATGTGGAGAGAAGTGAGCGTTTGCTTGGAACCCTGTAAGGGCTTGTGCATGGTCTGGATAGAAGGTGACACTGAAAGCCTGAAAGACTGGAAGCCAAGATGGTATGGCATCCCCCCATTCTTCTACCTTCACTCCCATTGCTTGCCGTGGGGGCTGGTTTTCATCATGATGGGTGCAGCTGAGTGGGGACAGTGGCACTTGCAATGGGAGGAGGGGCTTGGTCTTATATAAACCTTGACAAACTGAATTCCCTTTCAACCAGGCTCAAACTGTCCACACTACTTCATGCTAGAAGGCATTATAGCACCATTACACCCAGATCAGCCTCTGTGTTCTCCATGTTATTCTAAGTACCCCACAAGGGCAATGACTATAAAAATGGGATAAGTAAAACATGGGATGGGAGTCCGTATAGAAAAGTAACTCTGAACTCTTGAGTATCCCAGCCCACACTCTTGACCAGTAAACTGGCCTTTTGGATAGACACAAAAGGTATCATCATCAGAGTTGCCAAGGAAAGCTTCCTATTTATATCAAAGGAAAGACTCCACTAGCACAGGACAGGGGCTTTTGGGACCTTGGGCTTCATGACTTCGGGAACCAAATTTCAACTCCTGGAGGCTTTGCCTTTGGAATTATTTCCAAATAAAGAAGTAGAGAGGCTCAAGTATTCTTGAGGACTCATAAAGAGGATAAACTACAAATGGAAATTGCACACACCGGTCACCTGTGATCACATGTACAAGGCTAAAAATTAGGATATCTGGTCACACCTGATCAGTAACTGATTATCAGGCTGCTTCTGAGTGTGAATTGACAGGCTGGGAGATGAAGTTTCAATTTCAAGTACGTGGGAGTGTTGTCAAAAACAGCATTTTAAAATCAAGGCAACCTCAGAAATTGGGGCTATAAAAACCTCATCATTCTTATCCATTTTTAGTTTTATTTATACTACTTTATTTTTAGTGAACTTGTGACTTCACAAATAGCACTATTGATACAACGTTAGCTGAGAAAAAATGTTAATATATAGTATAATTATTAAAAGGTGTAATGACCCAATAGTCAAAATGAAATAAGCCTGATAAAATAAAGATAAGAAGGTATTACAGATGTAGGTTGATTCCTGCGGGCACTTAGTTGTCTAGTAGAAACCCGATCAGGAAGAAAAAAAATCAAACAAAAATAAAACAACCAAATATCTAAAAGTTCATTTGGGATTGTGTTTTGGGTGAGATTCTGAAATAGAAGGGATCAGTGTTGGTTGCAGGTCATACCTCTGTTCTAGCTCAGTGGGCAAGTTTGCAACCTGTTTCTGCCCCATTCTGCTTTGATCATCATCAAGGCTTTCTAATTCCGTGTCACCATCTCAAAGAATCTTCATCCTATTCCTTCACTCTGGGCATGTGCTGGGTTGTCAGAAGGTGGCAGCTTTCACAGAATGAGTCTTGGGGGACTGAAGAGAATCTTGTGGATGGAGACAAGTTTCATTCCAAAGTCAGCCATGGACGGGCTGTCTACTGGGAGCAAAGGCACTACTGGACAGCCATGATGGGCCATAAGGACACACTACCGGTGTGCTCTCTCCCTTACCTCCTTCAGAGCTTGGCTGCAATCTGGCTTGGTGAGGCCCACTGCTAAATAACTCCCTCAAGCCACTCTGATCCCCCTATCCCTCTATTTTTCTTTTATTCCTGGCATGGATCATCCCCTAAGAGGCTAAGCATTTTGTTGATTTCTGCTTATTGTATACTGTCTGTCTTTTCTGCTGGGATATAAGCTCCATGAGGGCAGGGATCTTTTTCTGTTTGGTTCATGGATATATCCCAGGTGCACAGAACAGTAGCAGGCATAACCCAGGCACTCAATAAATACCTGTGGAATGAATACCTGTGTAGATTCCTCACACCTCCACACTACAGCTTACAGAAGGCAAGCCTGCTCTGGTCTCTTGGTTTCTCAGCCTCACCCTCTATTGAGCCTGTGGTGTCTTCCCCTCCTCTGTGTGCTCAGATCATGGCAACTTTTTTTTTTTTTTTTTTTTTAAATAGAGATGGGGTCTCCCTATGTTGACCAGGCTGGTCTCGAGCTCCTGGCCTCAAGTGATCCTCCCATCTTGGCCTTCCACAGTGCTGGTGTTACAGGTGTGAGCCACCAGACCCGACCAGATCACGGTAACATTTATCTCCTCTCTTGGCGCAGGAAAACTCTGCAAGTTATGCCTCTGAATCTTTCTGCTACACACTGTGATCTTCAGCTTGCCTCTCTCCCTTTCCCCCTGTTTCCCAGTAGGCAATATCTGTAGATCTGGTGTCTGATTCAGAAGTACATGATTTCTCTGTAGGGGCTGGAAGAAGGTCCTGGGTTTCAAGTAAAAGATTTCCATTATAAATACTATGAACTACTACCTCATCACATCAGCTTCAGGCCAATGGCATGCTCTCCATGTGGACCAAACTTACTCTCTCCCTTTGACTCCAGTGTGGTCATTCTCCTCTGTGGCTTCCTTTTGACAGTGTCCATCATAATTGTCTCTCTACCCCACTACTGCCATTGCATTCTCATTGCATATTCCAACAGGCTGTTCCCCCTTACCCTCTTCCCTTGGGTGTACTCTGTAAAAGCCTGGAATGATTCAGCTTGATTGGGGAACAATCTTATGTGATGTCCCTGTTCCTCCTCCTTAGCCATTTAAATCCCTTCCTTGGGTCCTCAGCAGAGCAGGCCTTTGTTAAAATTATTTAATGAGCCACACCAGTCTTTGGAGTTCTCTTCCCAACCTCTAGCCTCAAATATCCTTATGCTCTCCATTTTGTCCTTCCTATCAAGTTGCGGTGGTAGTAACTCCAAGAATTGCCCCTTGCCGGGAGATTTGCATATTCAATGAGGCTTCTAGAAATGGACAATGCTGTCTGCTCCTATAAAGGTGTAACACTTTGCCTAGGCCAATGACCAGAAGAGTTTTTCCGAAATTTTCTTCTAGGATTTTTATAGTTTCAGGTGTTATAGTTAAGTCTTTCATCCATCTTGAGTTAATTTTTATATACGGTGAGAGGGGTCCAGTTTCAGTCTTCTGCATATGGTTAGTCAGTTTTCTCAGCACCATTTATTAAATGGGGTGTCCTTTCCACACTGTCTATTTTTGTCAATTGTGTTAAAGATCAGTTGGTTGTAGGTTTGTGGTTTTATTACTATGTTCTCGATTCTGTTCCACTGGTCTATGTGTCTATTTTTTGTACAAGGACCATGCTGTTTTGATTATTACAGCCTTATAGTATAGTTTGAAGTTAAGAAATGTGATGCCTTTGGTTTTGTTCTTTTTGCTGAAAATTGCTTTGGTTATTTGGGTTCTTTTTTGTTCAATATGAATTTACAATCATTTTTTCTAATTCTGTGAAAGATGAGATTGATAATTTGATAGAAATTGCATTGCATCTGTAGACTGCTTTGGGTAGTGTAGTCTTTTCATGATATTGATTCTTCCTATCCATGAGTATGGGATATTTTCTTCCACTTGTTTGTGTTATTTACAATTTCTTTCATCAGTGTTCTCTGTAGTTCTCCTTATAGAGGTCTTTCACCTCCTTGGTTAGAAGTATTCATAGATATTCTTTGTTTGTGTGTGGCTATTTTAAATGGGATTGAGTTCTTGATACTAGATGCCCAAACCCTAGCATTATATAATATACCCAAGTAACACACTTGCACATGTGCCCCCTAAATCTATAATAACAGAATAAAACTAAAGCTGTAAGGCTAGCATCTCAGGCTAAGGAGTGAGATGCTGGTGGGGGGTTAGTGGGGCTTTATATAGCTCTCATTCTATATTCAGAGGACCAGTGCTCATTCTCAATGTGGCACAGCCCTACAGTTTAGCTGTGACATAGAGATGCAGGCTATTTTCATATACTCTACTCTTAGTGAAAGCAGAGGAAGAAATTCTACTCGGCTTCGTCAACAGACACCCTTTACCTTTCCAAAGCATCCAGCTCTGTGCTTCTGATATGTACTCCCAGATGTTTGCTGATGGCAGATTCCCAAGGACAGCTTCTGACCAATGAGAACACAAAGGAGTCAAAGCAGCTATCATGTGGAGTTATTTTAAAACAGGATTTCAACATTACACATTAATTTATACACACACATACCTCTCTGTCTGCAAAAAGATATTTTCTGCTTATGCCCATTAAGAGTGAAATCCCACAGAGAACTGAGCCAGACATTTTCCTTTTAGGTCTCCAAATGAAGGATTCGTTTTAGCAACATAAATTCCTTTTTTTCAGAAGTGTTGTTGTTGTTGTTAAAGCTTCTTCAACTGGTTTCTTAATTGGTCAACCTGTACTCATCTCCCAGTTGGGAAGCGGGTCCTCTTCTTGCCTCCAACAAAGCCAGGCCTCACCAATAGTGATGGCATCCATGGCCTCACCATACTTGCCAGCTCGCCTGCCTCCATCACATGTCAACAGCCTCTGCAGATGTCTCAGGGCAAAATAAATGACTTCCAGATGTGAAGAAAAGAACTGAGTGCATTCATGCAGAAGTGAAGGGGGCATTGTTTACCCTATGTTGGGGTCTCTTGGAAGGTATCAATGAACAACAAATTCATTCTTAACATATCGCAGGAAATCTAAAATGGAATGTATCATCCAGCAAATAGTTTCCTATTTTCCATGCTGAGAAACCCCACTAATTTCTTGTGTACCAAGGCTTACATTCTCTAGAAAAACATCTAAATGCTTACCCACCAGTCTGATTTGACAGCAGATCATTCCAGTTTAAATCTTAAAACTAATGCAAAAATTTGCAGGAACGGCTTTACATGAATTTCATAAATGGGTATTTCTTTTTTAGGGCTGCTCTCTTCACTGGGGAAAGTCTGTCACTTTCTTGAAAATACTTTCAAAGTGAAAACCCAGATTCATACCATCTGCCTGTGTCATAAATAGATAATGTAATTTTCAATGTTTAGGAGGAGAAAAAATAACTTTTTTTTTCTCTGAAGGTGCTACCACCTATAATTTTCTATTTGGTTATGTATGTATGTGGTGCTGCTGCTGCTGATGTGTTTGTGTGTGTATTTTTTTTCCTTTTTTTTTTTCTTAGAGACTGGTTCTCTGTTGCCCATGCTGGAGTGCAGGGGCATGATCATGGCTCACTACAACCTCAAACTCGGGCTCAAGTCATCCTCCTGCCTCAGCCTCCTGAGTAGCTGGGACTACAGGTGTGTGCCACCACATGCAGCTCATTTTGAAATTTTTAATGGAGAGGGGTTCTCGCTATGTTGGTCTTGAATTCCTGGCTTCAAGTGATCTTCTGTTCTTGGCATCCCAAAGTGCTGGGAATATGGGCATGAACCACCACAGAGTGTATGTATTTTAAGGTATAAATCATAAGAACCAAGAACCAAGTTAGAGCAAGGATGAAACCAGCATCCAACCTGAGCCTCTCTCTCACCCTCATCTCAACCTTCTGTAAGCTCCTGGCCCAGGATACACCTCAGAACCTTGAAGTCCAGGAGGATGATTATATTGGATCCTTGGTTTTATACTTGCTTTTAAAATAGAATGCTTTTTGTGTATTTAATGACATTCTTAAAAATCTGAGTCATAAAAGGAAAAGGGGTTGGGTGCAGTGTCTCATGCCTGAGATCCCAGTACTTTGGGAGGCTGAGGTGGGTGGGTCACCTGAGGTCAGGAGTTCAAGACCAGCCTGGCCAACATGGTGAAACCCCGTCTCTACTAAAAATACAAATATTAGCCGGGTGTGTTGGCAGGTGCCTGTAATCCCAGCTACTCAGGAGGCTGAGGCAGGAGAATCACTTGAACCAGGGAGGTGGAGGTTGCAGTGAGCTGAGATCGTGCCATTGCACTCCAGCCTGGGTGACAAGAGCAAAACTCTATCTCAAAATAAATAAATAAATAAATAAATAAATAAATAAATAAATAAATAAGAAAGGGGACTGTGACTTTGCACCAAAAACTTGGCTTATGATAAATTTTCTCAATTGACACTAAATCACCAGAATCTGTTACACACACCTTCCCAGAATGGGATTATATTTTGAATCAGAAGTTTCCTGTATCTAAAACCAGGCAGCTGAACTTGGCCTTATCTAAGATTCCCTCAAAGGTATGGGCTCCACTACCTGCTTCTTGGCAGCATTGATTTATCTTGTTTTCCACAAGAGTAAATACAGGAGCCTGAAAGGCCAAGTAAAACACTGGCACAAGGGCACCTCTGCATTTTTGTCCTCATCTGAAATGACCTTGATCATCACTCCATCACCGTCAGTGCCCCAGCCTTCCATAGGAATGAGAACTTGTGACAGCAGGGATTTAATCTTGTTCATGGCTGTGTCCCTAGCACCTGGCCCACTGTAAGGATTTAATACTTTTGTAGAATGAATGAATTGCGGCAGTTGTGATTCATTCCTTGTGGCCGCCAGGAAGATCTAGATGTTTTTTGTTTGTTTGTTTTTACTTTACTCTTATTTATGTAGTTATTTATTTCAGAAGTAGGATCTCGCTCTGTTGCCCAAGCTGGAGTGGAGTGGCACAATCATCACCCACTATAACCTCAAAATCTCAGGCTCAAGCAATCCTCCCACTGCAGCCTACCAAAGTGCTGGGATTGCAGGTGTGAGCCACCATGCTTGACTAATTATTTTGCAATTTTTTTTTTTTTAAAGATGAGGGGCTTTTCATGTTGCCCATCCTGGTTTCGAACTCCTGACTTCAAGTGATCCTCCTGCCTCAGGCTCCCAAAGTACTGAGATTACAGGCATGAGCCACCATGCCCAGCCCCCAGGTGCTTTTTAATAGCATTGACTAATGACTAACTGGTTGGCACAAATGTAACCAAACAATTTGGAAATATTGGCTATAACGTGGGATGGGCATGGCCCATTCACTCATGTCTATTTAATAGAATGGAGAGGAAATTAATGTCTTCTTACAAAGGAAATGACCAAAAGATAAAGTGGCAGAACCCTAGGAGATGTATGTCAGGTTATTAATATTTTAACACTCATACAAATGAATGTTCTTTAAAACCAATTAGTCCCTTTAAAGAAAACAACCTCTAACTATGTTGTGTAAATTAATTCCGATCACATCTTCAAGTCCATTTACAGCCAAGCTCGGAGTCCTCCCCTTCCGTCAGCTGTTGACTTTCTAAGTGTCCCAGGCAGCTGCGTGTCTGTCTGTGGTTCTCTGCGATGATTTGCCAAACCTAGGTTTCTTAGGACTGCTGACTTCTATGGGGCGCCCTGACAAAGCCTCCACTCTATGCAGGCTGCGAAGCGCAGGCATCCAGCCCGCCTGCGGCAGGAGTTCAGGGAGCCGGGAAGGCCTCTTTAAAACCATGTCACGCTCCTGTGACAACTGCTCCTCTGTGCTTATTTGAACTGTCCCTCCCAATTAGCAGTAATAAGTGACTCTGTAAAGATGAGCAAACACTGTGCCTTCATTAGTCCGCACCAGCTCTCCTCGCCCCTCCCACGTCTGCATTCCCTGCCCTGTGCCAATCAGCCCCCGCAAATCCCCGGAGGATACCTCCAATAGTGTTCGGAGAAGGCTAAACACATCTTACTCCGAGGGAACAAGGACCGGCAAAAGGCAAATTAATGACAACCCATTTGAAGAGTTTGCTTGAAATTATTGTATTCTGCCCATCCACCGAAAAATTGATTACTCCCAGGGTAGGGGGAAAAATCCAAATCAATAGACTAAAGCAAAATGGTCAAAAGGCATGCACCAAGCCCATTTATTTTACCTATTTACCCTTCCCTGCTGCCCCCCTTCCCTTCCTCCTCCCTTGCATCCCTCTGCCCCTTCTCCATCCACACACATTTTTTAAAGAAATGAGATATAATTTACAGAGCAGGAGCTGTTTGGCCTTTTCAGATAAAGCGCTAATGGCAGCCCCGGGACGGCTGCATGGTTATACATCTTCCAGATGCACTAGGGCCTGTGAACCCCTCCAGTTCCAATTGTCACCAGCCTAGTGTCGGGGGTGATGTGGACTATTCCCTCCGGTGGCAGGGCAGTCCTTGCCTGCCAGAGAGATATGCAGATGAGGCCTTTGGCTCCCGATTTCAGCCAGGCACACAGTGTTAACTGTGATGTGCCCTGGTAGACCAGGAGGCAGTGGTAGGCACTGCTTCTCCACACCTATTAAACTGACCTGTGATCTTAGGGTGTCTCCAACGACTCTGGGTGTCACCTTCCTCAATGGAAAAACGAGAACCATAATAATAAATTTGGATTTTGCCCTCCCTCTCTCAGAAAACAGCAAGGATCTCCACCTTTATTTCAGGATAAAATCCCAGCTCCTTCACCTGGAATTCAGGCCTTGCAAAATCTGGTGCCTTGAAGCCTCCATACATCATCTCCTACTCCTCCAGGCATCCAGCCCCGCCATTCCTCTAAGCCCTGGCTCATGTCATTCTCCCAGCCTGGCAGGCCCTCACCCTAGTCCTCCATCTCTTAAGACCTTTCCAATCTTCTAAAGCCCAACTCAAATGCCACATCATCTTCTGTAATGGTCCCTAATCACCCTCTCTGTCCCCTCAGCACATCTGTGCTTTCAGTGAATAGATACTGATGGCAGATTAATCAGCAGGTACATTTCTGAACACAAAGGGTCATATTTAATGGCATCAAATGCTTCTCTGCCCGTCTTTCTCGAATACCTATCTAGCCCCATCATCTAGTTACCCCACTCCACATCTCTGTTAAGCTTTCCAACAATCTGAAGCTTTCAACACATCCAAAAAAATGTAGCAGTATCTTCTGGCCCCACACACTCACGGTTCTGCCATTTTCCGATGTTACGGGCTAGGAGACCATGGGGTTGGTGCCGCTTATACCTCCTGTCTAGGAGTCAGATAGTATTTTTCCTTTTCATCAATTTGTCTAATGCATGGACCCATCTTAAAGGGAAAACAAATTTTCGTGAACCCCCGGGGATAACTTATTTTTATTAAGATAAAACTGTTATTTATGTACAAATGCGTATTAACCTTCTGGGATTATAATTCTTATGCAACTATTAAAGATTTTGCAAATTCAAATAAAAATATATCTACAAAGCCAAAAATGCTCAAATTGTTAAAGCTAATTTAACACCGAGAATCATCTTGGAAAGTCTGACTCTCCACTAACAGCACCAATAGAATACTAGCCACGAGGGGGCACCGTCTTTCATTCTCAGCATGGCTGCACTAATCTGGACTCCAGGATGCCTAAATCCTCTTCCTACCCCACACATTTCCCAATTGAAGCCACTGTCAATCTTCACTGGTCCAGCCAGGATGCCATGATGCATTTGGGTGTGAGTTGGGGCAACAGGGATGAAGGATAGATTGGAAAATGAGGAGTGAATTAAAAGAGCTGTTTAGAAAGCCAGTGACTGTTTATAAGATCTTGTCTCTTAGCTCCAAGCTCATTCCTCTATACAGTGTTTTGTGATCCTTGTGAGGTAGGAGATTAGAAGGACTTGTTTTCATGACCCTGTTGATCTGAACAGGATGCAGCAAAGAAACCGGCCAAAACCAGCTAGGGCTAGGAATTATAATACATTTGCATAAGACACTCTCATCAGCTCCATCACAGTTTACAAATGCCATGACAATGACTCGGAAGTTATCTTAAATGATTCCAAGAATTCTTCACGGCTTTTCCAGACAGTTTGTGAATAATCCACCCCTTATTTAGCATATAATGAAGATACGCAGTATCTTACACAGGATGTAAATAGAGCTAGCCAGCAACCCACAAGTGCTTCTGTGTGCTCCTCTGCATATGGGATAGCCGTGTTCTGTCCATGGAGCAGCCATCTTCTTCAACACGTTACTTTAATAAACAGAGTTTATTAATAAATGCAGTTCTTGACAGCATCTTCCCAGTCTCGCTTCCTCACCTTGCAGCAGCTTTCTTTTATTCACTGTGAGCTTACTCTTGAATTCTTTCCTGAGTGAAACCAAGATCCCAATTTGGGGGTATGACTGTATCACTAGGGCCGAAGCCTCATTTCTCCTTTACTAGCTGCTTCTTTTGGGGCTTTGACAACACAGGGTGCTTGCGGGAGCTGCAAGGCTGAAGTGAGAAGGGACCTGCGCCCTTCAAGTGGCTTCCTGTTCACATGAGCATCACCCAGCCACACTTCTGGCTACTTCCTTTACTTTCAGTTCTTGACAGCATCTTCCCAGTCTCGCTTCCTCACCTCGAAGCAGCAGTTCCTTCCACTGCAGCAATTGGCTGTTGTTATATAACACGTGCAGAGCTAACCTCATTGCTTCTGCTGGGAGACACCTGTCCGAGTTGGCCAGGGCTCCTCTTCAGGGGTCTGAACTTCAACTTCATGGTGTCCCCTCTCCATGCTTCTAGGTTTCAGTAGTTCCATCCTTTTCCTTTTTATCCCCCAACCTTAGACTGGTAGCTGCTTTCTGAAGTTTCTACCTCTGTGACATCTTAGAGGTCATGTTTAACCATTTTAGTTACAAAATTAACAACTGTTTATATGAACTTCTCTCTGTTAAAATAACAGATAAGGTGTCTGCCTTCCAACTGCTACTGAAGCCATTGGGCTGGCCTGGGCATGATCAAGAAAGACCATTGTTCACAATGGGAATGGAGGGAAGTGACAGGACTGAGAAGATCTTTAGGAGGACTATTAATAAAAGGGTCATGCAAATTGAAAGATGGAAGAGAGAGGAAGAGGAAGGACTTAAGCTTCCTAGAATGAGCAACTGGTAGAAGGAGGTGCCAGAAATTAAGGTAGGTGAGGTCAACATTTTCAGGTGCCTTTGGCCCCCAGCATTCATTCCTTCTTCTCTTGCAGGCAGCATGCCTATTTTTATTCCCACGTCCATCTGCAATCCTCCTAAGGATGACTTGATGGTCTTGGGGGTGGGACAGGTGGTTCTATCATAAACCAGTCAGCACTATTCCCTCCTCTTGGCCATCATGATTGGTTTAGGAATGAGCAGATAGACTAAATTGATCCAATCAAGCTAAAGCCCAGGTATTGGTTTTAAGTGGAAGAGACCCCACCAGCACCAGATGGGAAGGAGCACATAGTCAATGCTGGTCCACAAGGGTGACTCTGTTAGGAATGAATGTGGAGAGGGCAGAGCTAGGACATGGAGAGAAAGATATAGGTCTTGAGCAACTGGGCCCACTTGGCCGAATACCAGCCCTCCCAGGATGTTTCAGTCACATGAATTGATTGACTCAAAAACTGACTTATTATTTCAGCCTTTATTTCATAGTCCAATGTATTAGTCTGTTCTCACGCTGCTATGAAGAAATACTTGAGACCTGGCAATTTACAAAGAAAAGAGGTTTAATTGACCCACAGTTCTGCATGGCTGGGGAGGCCTCAGGAAACTTACAATAAGCGGGAAGGCACCTCTTCACAGGGTGGCAAGAGAGAGAATGAGGGTAAGCAGGGGAAACGCCAGACGCTTATAAAACCTCAGATCTCGTAAGAACTCACTCACTATCACAAGAACAGCATGGGAAAAACTGCACTCATGATCCAATCACTTCCCACTGGGTGCCTCCCACGACACGTGGGGATTATGGGAACTACAATTCAAGATGAGATGTGGGTGGGGACACAGCCAAACCATGTCAGCCAGTTTGGGTTGATTTCAACAGTTAGCAGCTAATCCTTCTAAGTAATACAGTGGAGAACACTAATTAAAAAATGGGTTTAGGGGAAATTGGTGAGCTCAGCTTAGGATCAGTTTTAGGCTTTCAGGAGGAGACTTCCTAGATATAAAAGCAAGTGTTATTTATTGGACATTTGCTACAGACACTATTTTAAAGGTATTTGGGGTACTTAATATTTGTACAACCCATGAGATGGTTACTATTGTTACCTCCACTGTACAGATAAGAATACAGAACCACAGCAGTTAAGGGCCTTGTGTGAGGTCCACCTTGTTCCCTGTAGTCTTTGCTACCTATTAATAGGGTAAAAAAGACTTATGACCCTGAAGCTTGAGAGGGAATTATCTAAATATGACTGTTTCTGGAAACTGATCACCATCTCATGTAAGACTGATGATCCTAATAAACAAGCAGGCCTAAGATTTCAAATGTCATTTGTAGGACATCCCAAGCTGTTTGATTCTTCTATCCTCTCCCTTCCTTTTTTCTCAGGAATGTACATTGTAAATTTAGGTTGGGATCCTCCAGAGGCTGACCCTAAGACTGAGACTTGAATGCAAGTCATGTATTTGGAAACAATGCCAAGCAGCACTGGCAGGGGAGTGAGGAAACGGAGTGGGAAGAGACACTTGATCCTGCTGGAGACCCCTAGGATCCTGCGTAGAACATGCTTTAGACACAGGAGTGGAGGTAAAGGCCAACTCCCAAAGGCTGAGGGTTGCTCATGGGACATTAAGTCCCTGGCACTTCTGGCCTGCCTCAGGCATGGGCTGAGCAAGTTCCGGGGCAAGAGAGGGCTCTGTCTGACAGCTTTCAATGGTCACCAGCATCACAGTTACTAATGGTAGGAGACACTAGGGTTGGCATGTGCAGGAAGAGTGGATGCAAAGCATTGTGAAGAGGCATGGGCAGTGTCTGCTACAGAAGCAAACATGGCATCAGGTTCCAGCCCCTCAGAGAACAACTGGTGCATCTCTAACATGAGGGCTGTGAGAAGGAAGCACAGCTTTTATCATTGTTACGGTCCAGGCATTTCCTAGCACCCCCAAACTTGGTCTCCTGCACATGGCCTTGTGGTTTGTTGCAAGGGCTGTGGCCAGAGCATAGCATCTTTCTTTGAGCCACTTTTACAACATCTTCATAGGCTGCATTGATCACAATTTGAGTCATGGGCTCAAATTAGGAACCAGTGGTCTACCTGAGGTCATGTATCTAGAGGTTTCCAAGCTTGTTTTAATGTTTTTACTTATAAGACATACATATTTGGCTATTTCTCATTATCCATCATGTTTTCCTTTTGAATCCAGATGTTTGCATATTTCCTTCTTACATCCTTGATGGTGAAGCTCCAGCTCTCCTGTGGAGCCAAACCTTATTGTTTCTATTTTTTCTCTAAGGGAACATGTGGCAAGTTGTATTTTCAAAAAATGGCCAAAACAATATTTTTGACTCCACATGTTCTTCCAGAGTCTTTCCATTCACTCACCAAAAAGTAAAGTCCATTTGCTGTCCCTTGGAAATTCAGCATAAGTAGATTCTGGGGGAAGTGATGCCATGTGACTTCAGAGGCCATGTAATAAAAAGCCATGAGGCTTCTACCTGGCTTTGTCTGTTTCCAAGTTCTCACCCTGGAAACTCAGTCACCATGTTGTGAGGAAGCCCAGGACATCGGGAGAGACCACATGGCCAGTCCCAAATTCCAATGTGTGACTGAACAAGCTTTCAAATGACTCAGGCCCCCAGCCTTGGAATCTTCCAGCTGAAGCCCGAGAAATCTTGGACCAGAGGCAAGTTGCTCCTACTCTGTTAATTTCTCATCCATAGAATCCACAAGAAAAATAAATAATTGTTTTATGCCAATAAGTTTTGGGTCATTATTTACGTGGCTGGGCAAGCAAGTCTTTCCTTGAAAGGGATTTGGGTGGTGGATCTGTGATGTCTGGGGGCTGAGGGCTTTCAAATTATGCTAGGGAGTCCTAGTCTCAACTTTTTCTCATTCCAGAGAATGTGCCTGAGCAAATCAAGCAGGGAACTTGAAGCAAATATACAAAGACTGCAGTGTCCCCAACATTACCGCAGGGCCCTGGATTGGCCAGGATGCTTTGGTTATGAACAACAGAAATAGATCCTGAACAACTTATGCAAAATAAGGATATATTAGAAGGGCAGGGGGCAGCTCTCAGGGCCTATAGGAAGGCCTAAAGAGCCAGGGCTTGTGGAGGACAATGACCAGTACCAACTAGAAAGCTGAGAGGTAGACACAGCTTCTGTATAGCACCTTCATGGCATCACCTGAATAAACTGGCTCCCTAACTTTTTCTGTCCTTCACTTAGTTCAAGAATCAAATTCCCAGGAGAAATGGTCTGATCGGCCTAGCAAGGGTCACACAACACCCCATGTAACGGTCGGGACATGCTGACTGACTTTCTATCAAGGCTCTGCCGGATGACAGGGGTGATAGTGCTATCATGGATTGAGCACTTAGCCTGTGGCAGGCTTGTGGATGCAGTCACTTAACTCTCACCATGATGGAGCTGTGACTACTACCCTCATTTTGCAGATGTGGAAAGGAAAGCACAGAGAGGGTAAGAAACATGCCCGAGGTCACTGATATGGTTTGGCTGTCCGCACTCAAATCTTGAATTGTAGCTCCCATAATTCCCACATGTTGTGGGAGGGCCCCAGTGGGAGGTAATTGAATCATGGGGCAGGTCTTTCCCGTGCTGTTCTTGAAAGAGATAAAACATACATCTCAGTCCTGGGCCCAGCACAAACACATCCCACCATATATCTCTCAACTTCCTGAGCCCAGTACAAACACATCCCACCACATATCTCTCAACTTCCTGAGCCCAGTACAAACACATTTTTCGACTTAGAGACAACCATATATCTCAACTTTAGAAAAACACCACCTGGAAGGCCCCCGATAAGGTCACAGCCGTTTGTGGTTTTACTGAAAGCGCAGGAACCAATAGAAAACTGCTAAATGTATAACTTAAAATGTTAATCAATTGTGATGCTGTAACCAAAAGAATTCCCTTGTTCCTCTGTAACTTTACATATCCTATTTACATCGGGCTATAAAAAGCGAGCACACGCATTGTTCGGGGCCCTCTTGTAAGCTGTGGAGCGGAGGGACCAAGTTCGAACTTACAGTAAAGATCCTTGCCGCTTGGCTTTGACTCTGGACTCTGGTGGTCTTCTTTGGGGAATAAACTGTCTGGGCATAACATTCTCATGACAGTGAATAAGTCTCATGAGATCTGAAGAATTTATAAAGGGGAGTTCCCCTGCACACGCTCTCTAGCCTGCCACCATGTAAGATGTGACTTTGCTCCTCTTTCACCTTCTGCCATGATTGTGAGACCTCCCCAGCCATACGGAACTGTGAGTCAGTTAAACCTCTTTCCTTTATAAATTACCCAGTCTTGGGTATATCTTTATTAGCAGTGTGAGAACAGACTAATACAGTCACTCAGCTGGTAAATGGCATCACCAGGGCTCAAAGACAGCAGCTTCATATCCTGGACTCTGAATTCCTACATCACAGCTTCTCACAGCTCTTGTGGCTAGAGTCCTGCTTGTAATCACAGTTTCCCAAAGGTAAATCAAAGGATTACTTGAAGCAGAAAGAAGAATGGAGCCTGGGCCAGGAAACACGGCATGTGCCTAAAACACAGACCTTAATGGTCCAAAGGACAAAGAGGAGAATGTTTGGGGCCAAGATCGGGATCCTTGAGAGGAGGTAACTCTTAGACCCAAACGGAGTACTGCAGAGCCAGGACATGCCCCTGGTCAGAAGATATGTTTACTAGATATAGATGTCCCAGAGTAATTCCTTTAAAAAGGATAGCTGTTTACCTCGGGGCTACAGGCATGAGAAGTGCTTGTGGACTGGTGTCCACAGCTGCCTGGGACACTCACCTGCCTGACTCTTGCACACAGCTGGATTAGAGGCTCTCCTGTGCAGAGCAAAGCCCCTCACGGTGCCGTCGGGGTATAGCCGCACGTACTGCTCTGCCTGCGTCCTTTTGTCCTCTAGATCTGAACCTCCTATGTAACTAAACTATTCTTCTTTCAATGGCCTTGAAAACCACTTACAGGTAAAATCCTCCTTAAGCAGACATTAAAACATGTCCAGCATGCAATTCACTGAGACACACACAACAGGTGCTCGATGCATGTTTACTATTGATAATAAAAAGGCTAGATGCTGAGAAAAGTCATATTGTGATGTGGGGTGTCTCACCCCCTCAATCTATAAAGCAATTCCACCAAGAAAGATTCTTCCTGGAGAACTTGCTGGTTTCAGCCTGTGCTCACTCAGTTTAATTGCAATGGAATTCATGAATTAATCCCAGTCCAAATGAAAGAGAATTTTGTTAAAAAAAAATGATAATCTCACCTCTCTTTGTGGTGGTGTCCTTAACTCCTTAACACAGCACGTTTACATTCTTGTTCTTGCTCCCAAAGGACGAGACATAGCAGATTCCCAGACATGACCCTCATTTGAATTGGTGTGGAGATAATTCTGAGTGATTTTCTGATATTTCAAATAGTAACCTTTTTTATCAAAGACAAATGAAAGCATTTTTAAACACTTCTTAAATTTATTAAGAGGAAAGATTTTTGTTGTGTGTTTTGTTTTGTTTTGACAGAATCCTACTCTGTGGCCCAGCCTGGAGTACAGTGGCACCATCTTGGCTCACTGCAACTTCCCCCTCTCAGGTTCAAGTGATTCTCCTGCCTCAGCTTCCTGAGTAACTATTATTACAGGTGCGGGCCACCATGCCTGGCTAATTTTTGTATTTTTACTGGAGATGGGATTTCACCATGTTGGCCAGGCTGGTCTCGAACTCCTGACCTCAAGTGATCCACCCGCCTCGGCTTCCCAAGGTGCTGGGATTACAGATGTGAGCTACCGTGTCTGGTCAAGAGGAAAGTTTTAAAACATTTTATGTATGTACAAAATTTTCCCCACCTCTCATTTTTCCCTTTTCTTTCCTAAAATTTTGGAAAGCCCAGAAAATGCTTTGTAATCCTGAACATTGGCTCTGCTCTGTAAGCCAGGCCACAGCTATGAGTATTCCGCAAAGATGGTGGCAAAATCAAGCATGGTGCTATCAGGCAAAGTCATGAAGAAGGTGACTAGGGTGGGCGCCAGCAGCACAGGGCGGTTCTCTGGGAAAGAGGCAGGCTCTTGTAAGGAAAAGCACGTCAAAATCAGGGACCCATAAAAAGAGTAAAAAGTGATCCCAGGGCACCTGGGAGAAGCATCAACATTGTCCATGGCACATTCTTTTTTTCTTTTTTTTGAGACAGAGTCTTGCTTTGCCACCCAGACTGGAGTGCAGTGGCATGATTTCGGCTCACTTCAACCTCTGCCTCCCGGGTTCAAGTGATTCTCCTGCCTCAGCTTTTTGAGTAGCTGGGATTACAGGCACCCACCAACATGCCTGGCTAATTTTTGTATTTTTAGTAGAGGCGGGATTTCAACATGTTGGTCAGGCTGGTCTCGAACTCCTGACCTCATGTGATCCACCTGCCTTGGCCTCCCAAAGTGCTGGAATTATAGGTGTGAGCCACTGTGCCTAGCCCATGGCCCATTCTTTTTTTTTTTCTTTTGAGATGGAGTTTTATTCTTGTTGCCCAGGCTGGAGTGCAGTGGTAAAATCTCAGCTCACTGCAACCTCCGCCTCCCAGGTTCAAATGATTCTCCTGCCTCAGCCTCCCGAATAGCTGGGATTACAGGTGTCCACCAACACACTGGCTAATTTTCTGTATTTTTAGTAGCGATGGAGTTTCACCATGTTGGCCAGGTTGGTGTATAATTCCTGACCTCAAGTGATCTGCCTGCCTTGGCCTCCCAAAGTACTGGGATTACAAGCGTGAGCCACCATGCCCAGCCAGCCCATTATTAATGAAGACAGAGTAGCTTCTATGAGGATGGCAGTGGGGGAGATAAAATGGGAAGTGTTCAGAAAGAGTCTAGAATGTAGCGGATCTCCAAATCTTTGAGTATCTTCCAGATATCCCAAGTTTATTAGCAAAGTCTGGTCTTTATCAATCAGATACTTAACCTGGGTCATAGAAAATGTTAATATTGGGAATTTTGCCCATGCTGCAATTCAGCAATGCATATGGCCATTTTTAGACTTGCTTTTCAATGGACTCATTGTGTCAGTTCTAAGCATAAAAGGCATTACTTAGTAGAGTCACACTGTGTTCCTAAAGGTCTGCTTTCAGCTGCACAACCCAGATACAGAACTTATTCTTCAGCCACTGGAAGTTGTTCACAGCTGTTTTGAGCCCCCCACCTTATCTCCTTTAAACAGCTCCATGGCTACGCAAACCTCCAAAGCCTCACCCATGGAGGTAGTCTGAGACATAGGCAACCACAAGCAGCAGCTTAATGTACCATTACATTGCTTTTTATAATGGAACGATAGCCTTTGATCCCAGGTTATAAAGACTGTCTTGCTGCCCTGATTACCATTCCAAACACCCCACACATCTTCTGAGTGTCTCGTTCCATGCAACCCCACTCCTGGCACTAACTTTGTCATAGCAAGTCTTTTTGGTCCCAAGGAACAGAGACTCATTCAAGTGAATTAGGAATGAGGAAATTTATTGTAATTTATTATAAGTATACAGTTGAACTTGGAATGACATTGAAAGTTGACGGATTTTTCAACTGTCTTGGAATCCTTGCTCCTCTCTTTGTCTGTCCTTGTGTTTCCTCTTATCAGTTGATTCCATTTGTTTATTCTGTCTCTATTTTTCTCAATCTCATAGTTTCTGCAGTTCATCGATTCTGCTCCTTCAAAATTTCAATCTAATTTGAATTGGCACATTATGATCTTTTTTTTTTTGAGATGGAGTCTTGCTCTGTCACCCAGGCTAGGGTGCAGTGGCACCATCTTGGCTCACTGCAACCTCCACCTCCCAGGTTCAAGCAATTCTCCTGCCTCAGTCTCCCGAGTAGCTGGGACTATAGCATGTGCCACCACGCCTGGCTAATTTTTTGTATTTTAAGTAGAGACAGGGTTTCACCATGTTAGCCAGGATGGTCTCAATCTCCTGACCTCATGACCCACCCACTTTGGCCTCCCAAAGTGCTGGGATTACAGGTGTGAGCCACCACGTCTGGCCTAACCTCTTTTAATGCCATAAATGTTCTGCCTCCACTGACAAATAACAAATTTTCTCTATCATTTTAGTGATACAAGCAGAGGTTTGCAAAGTGCTTGTCTGGCTGGGCGCCATAACTCATGCCTGTAATTTCAGCACTTTGGGAGGCCGAGGCGGGCAGATCACTTGACATCAGGAGTTCGAGACCAGCCTGGTCAACACAGCAAAACTCTGTCTCTATGAAAAATACAAAAAATAGCTGGGTGTCATGGTAATCCCAGCAACTTGGGAGGCTGAGGCAGGAGAATTGCTTGAACCCAGAAGAAAGAAGTTGCAGTGAGTTTAGATAGCACTACTGCACTCCATCCTGGGTGACAAAGTGAGACTTTGTCTCAAAAAAAGAAAAAAAAAGAAAGAGAAAATGAAAAGAAAAGTGTTTGTATTCTTTTGTTGCTCTTAGAGCCCTTTGAGCACCCTGTAGATAAGTCCAAGTTAGCCTTCTGGAGAGGACCACCCAAAGACGGCTTTGCCTATTGGCCTCCTGTCATATGAATGAGGAGTTTAAGATCATCCAGCTCAGTAGAGGCCCAGCTGATTTCAGTCACATGAGTGATCCCAGTATTAGTCCAGGCAGGATCAGCAGAAGAACCGTATAGTTGAGCCTAGGTTAGGTTACCAACTCACAGAATCATGAGCTACTACATCATTGCTGTTTTAAGCCACTAAGATGTGAAGCTTTTTGTTATGCTGTAAAAGCTAACTGCAACACCAAGCAAGTCAATGGGCCGGGTCCATTGGATCAATGGATCATGTCAGTGGATGTGATGTTTTCACAGAAGCGGGAAGTGTGCATTTGGAAAAACTATTATAACCTACCACAATACCTGTTTTTTATACTAAATATGATGATGCTCCTCTTGGGTCTTGTTTATTTAGTCCCCTCACCACTCTGCACAATGGATGACATGTAGTATATATGTTCAGATGCTGGTGAATAGATGTCACAATGAAAAAGGAACATTCTCTGCCCTCAAGCTGCTTATTGTTTGGATATGGAGATAAGACACAAATTCAGTAACTATCACAGTAAAACAAGAATAAATAGTGCCATGGAAAGTGTCAAGCTCTACCAAGGCAGATGATAAGTATTTCCACCTGGAGGCAGGTGAAGGAATAGAAGAAAATCAGGGGAGGCTTCCTGTAAGTCACGACACTTAAACTTGGCTTGAAGGATGGACAGAATTTTAAAAGGAGCTGGTGAACAAGACAGTTTTTGTTCATTGTGTGAGAAACAAATGAAGATGCTAGAGCTACTCTCCTGTTTGGGACAGGGCAAAAATCCTGACTAGGTGGAGGCATGCTGTGATGTTCAGGGACTTAAGGCCAGAAAGGAAGAGTGCTGAAGGCTGAGCTGTGTATTAACACAATGACTCTCAAATAATCCAGGAGCAGCTAAATGATTCAGCATATTATTGTACTATTGTGGGATGGGATATTTGTAACCATAAAAAGTTTGCTTTTGAAAAATGTTTAATAACATCAGTTGTAGTTAAATGAATAAAAATAGTGCCAATCTAGTTTTATTAAAATTAATATATTAATTTAATATATAATATGTATATCTATATAGAAATTTAACAATTTTTGAACTCTAAACTGAAACTGTTCCTAACTAAAATCAAGCCATTAGGTTGGGCACAGTGGCTCAGGCCTATAGTCCCAGCACTTTGGGAGGCTGAGATGGGTGGTTCACTTGAGTCCAGGATTTCGAGACCATCCTGGCTAACATGGCAAAACCCCATCTCTACTAAAAATACAAAAAAAGTAGCCAGACTTGGTGGCACGCATCTGTAGTCCCAGCTACTCAAGAGTCTGAGGCAGAAGAGTCACTTGAACCTGGGAGGCAGAGGTTACAGTGAGCCAAGATTGTGCCACTGCATGCCAGCCTGGGTGACAGAGTGAGATTCTGTCTCAGAAAAAAAAAAAAAAATCAAGCTACTAATCAGAAAGGCAATCAATTGCTGGTAGTATAATATTGTCAGCGACTGCCCTAAGTGCTCTACATACATTAGCCCATTTCTTCATAATGAGGTCATTTATTCCTCCCCCTTATGAAGTTAGATGCCATTATTTACCGCCTATTGCCAATATGGTGAAACAGCATGGTTTGTAGGATATAACCCCAAAGTAGCTTCCTTTGTGCCACTGCCTTTTAAAATGATCCCTTTGGACTCATTCTCCTCTTGCCCATAGATTAAAATTAGCATGTCTCATGTGTTTTCTGCCCATTTTCCTGTCAATAGCTAATATGCCTAGTTCAGGATAGTAATCAATACTTTATGCATCATTCATCTTTGCCATTATTCTCCTTTCCAAGCCTGGGAGAGTGACCTACCTGGGAGTAGGTGGGAGGAGCTGGACTGAGGAGGAAAGGTGGGAAAGGGGTGGGAACGTTGTCACTTGATTCCTGGAGAGCGTAGAGAGCTGGTGTTGGCATTGTCTGGGTTTGCAGGTGTTTAAGGCTCATCATTTTTGTCAAGGGCCATGTTTATGGGTTCTCTTACTTCCCTAGGGATCTGCCACCTTCGGCTCCCTTATTGCTGATGAAAGCATCTCTGTGTGGATGGTTGGTTATGAACGCCTTCTCCAGCCAAAAAACATCTGGTGGCATCTCCATCTCCTTTCAACGGTGATCTTTTTGCTTCTTCAGATGACTCCCAGGCAGCTTCTGGGATGACTCCAGGATGATGCTCCTTCATGTATAACACACAGGAAACACTTGTTTATCCTTTGTCCTCAGAGACTCTGGAGTGAAGGTTGCTCAGGGCAGTCACTTCATTTTGCCTTTTGCCATCAGAACAGTTAGCTTGTTTCTTTCCATTTAGGGTGGCAGCCTTGGGTCAGACCAGTCCACTGTGTCTTCATGACTGCAGGAGACCTCATCATACCCTCAACTTCTCTGTAAGGACTACTCTCCTGACTTGAGGTGAACAGAACACCTCACCCTTTCTCCTCTGTGAGAGTACAGGACACAGAGCAGAATCAATTCTTCCAAAAATTATCTTATTTCTTCTACAGTAGCCTCCAGCCCTTTTATTCCATTTCTGTGGGTGAACAATTAAGTCACAAAACAAGCATGAGTCACTTCTTTCATAAAACCTATATCATGGACTTGCAGCTTACTTGGAAGGAGCATCAATTGTCTTGGGCTGAGACTCACTTGAACATCTTGTTAGATTCCATTTGAGTAGCAGAGGTGGATTAAATAGTTCGCTAAAGGTAAATGCTGGAAGTGGAATTCCAATCTGGACACTCAAGATTCAAAACCCAGACTCTTAAACAGATAGTATCTTTGATTGAAAGTCTTAGAAATAAATTTTGTTCCCCTCTCTATGTTTGTCTGTATATTATACATTTTCCTATATATGTATGTATGCATCTGTATATGTATAATAATAGTTGTACAATAAGAAAAATTGTATTTTAAAGATTGCTCAAGCAAAAGCATTCAGCACAGTTTAGAGTGATGGGAAATTGCAGACAGGAGTAGTAGATAAGAGATTGTTTAAATAGTCAATAATTAACACTACAACAATATCAATCATAATAAAACTCACTCTCCCTCCCCGGCCTTTTCACAGAGCATGCGCAACAATGTCCTCACAGCGGATACAAACACAAGCATCATGAAGGTTTCCCCTATAATTTCTTCTGTGATACAGTGATAGGGTCATGCCAAAACACAACCTGGTAGAAGGTGTTCTGAGAGAGCAAAAACAATTCAGTCCTAGGACACAGCTCTCTGCCACCTGAGATTAATGCAGCGAGATATTTTACAGGACTCAGGCAACGGCTGGATGGCATAACTTTCAGACAGTCCTTTGTAAATGTTGTTTCTTTTAATCAAGCCTTTGATAAATATTGAGTGGCATGAAGTTCAAGGTTTCCCAGAGTAGTTAGAATGAAGCTATTCATTACGTTGGTTAATGCAGACTTCAGCAGACAGTCCAGCTGGGAATGGGGCAGTTATGCTTCCAGGCAGTTTGACAGGCTTGACAAGGACACCTGGCTCTATGGTGGCAATCAATCACTGCCACAGTTATACTGTGTAACAAATCATCCCACATCCCATTGGCCTAAAACAAGGATCACGTATTCCCAAAATGTCCAAGGTAGGAGGACTCCAATGTGTTTGACTCCGAGCAGTCATTTGGGTCTGGCTTTTCCCCACATCTTTCCTCCTTTACTGGATCAGTGGATTAGCCAGGATATGTTCTTGTGGCACCGGCAGAAACATAACAGGGCAAGACTCACAGCACAAGGACATTCCATGCCTTTGCTTCCACATTTCCATTAATCTTCCCCAGGTCAAGCTAAGTTGCATGGCCAAACCCAGTATCAATGGGGTGGGGAAGCCTACGCTTTTCACCATGGGAGGGAAGTCAGTAAACAATAGTCCAAATCATCACATTCTACTGAAGAAGCAATTTGGGCACATTGATGAGAATGTCTATAATTAAAAGAGAGTGACAACATGAAACAGGGACAAGAAAGTGGAATAACTGGAATTCTCCTATATCTTTTGTGGGAATATAAAATGCTACAACCACTTTGAAAAACAGTTGGCAGATTTTTAAAACATTTGAAAAGTACCAGCAGCCTTCCACTCTTAGGCTTTCAGCCAATATATAGAAATGAAAAGATATATGTGCTCTTCAAGGAAAAGACTTGTACATGAATGTTCATAGTATCCTTATTCTTAATAGCTCCAAAGTAGAAACAACCCAAATGTCCATCAAGAGGGAAATGAATATTTGAAAGGTGTTTTTTTTTTCATATGAGATACTACTCAGCAATGAAAGGAACAAACGACTGATATATACAATAAAATGGATAGATCTCAAGAACAACGTGCTGAGCAAAGGGAACTAGACACTAAAGAATACATGCAATGTGAAAACATTGATATCAAGTTCAAGAACAAACAAAACTAACATAAGGTCATAGAGATCAGATCAATGGTTGACTTTGACTGGA
This sequence comes from Piliocolobus tephrosceles, assembly GCF_002776525.5. Classification (NCBI taxonomy): domain Eukaryota; kingdom Metazoa; phylum Chordata; class Mammalia; order Primates; family Cercopithecidae; genus Piliocolobus; species Piliocolobus tephrosceles. The sequence goes on from NC_045453.1 coordinate 41,192,131, forward strand.
AAGAGCATGAAATAACTGTCTGGGGTAAGGAAAATGCTCTATATCTTGATAGGAATGCAGGTTATTGATACTCATTGAATTGTTCACCTAAAATATGCATTTCACTGTATGTAAATTTATCTCACTTGAAACAAAAAATGGAATTTGGGGTTGGGTCTGGCACACAAAAAAGATTGGACTTCCGAGGCCATGATTTTAGGCCATCAAGCCTGACTTGCCCAGTGTCAACGTCAGCCACAATCAAACTCCTCAAGAAAATGCCCATAGGCAGGTTGATCTTAAGTATATCATGCTCTTCAGGAAAAACTGGGTGTAAAAAGTCCTTCTAGGCAGCTGTCTTGGGTTGGGTTTCTGGGAAAGTTGAGCCAGAGACAAGGGCTTGAATGCAGGTGGTTTATCTGGGAGGTGAGCCCAGGAAGCAGGAGTGAGGGAGCAGGGACAGGAGGCAGGGAAAAGAAGAAACGCCAGCAAACGAGCTCATGCTGGAGGCAGCTGAGCCTGGGTTCCACCAGGAGCTCTGAGAAGGACACTAAATTCCTCCCAGAATTGTCCAGAAAGAACCACAGAGTGGGGCTTTCTTTACAGCAACATAAGAATGGCCTAATACAGATGAGAAGCCTTACTGATAACATAAATAGTCCATTAACACAGATTTGATATGTTATAGGTATTATACACTATACTCTTAAAATAAAGCAAACTAGACAAAAGAAAAAAATCACGGGCCAGGTCCGTGGGCTCATATCTGTAATCCCAGCACTTTGGGAGGCCAAGGTGGGTGGTTGGCTTGAGTCCAGGATTTCGAGACCAGCCTGGGCAACAGAGAAACCCGATCTCTATGAAAAATACAATAATTAGCTGGGCATGGTGGTTCACACCTATGGTCCCAACTACTTGACAGGCTGAAGTGGGAGAATTGCTTGAACCCCGGCGGTTGAGGTTGCACTCCAGCCTGTGCAACAGTGCAAGACCCTGTCTCAAAAAAAAAGGAAAGAAAGAGAGAGAGAGAGAGAGAAAGAAAGAAAGAGAAAGAGAGAAAGAGAGAGAAAAAGAAAGAAAGAAAGAAAGAAAGAAAGAAAGAAAGAAAGAAAGAAAGAAAGAAAGAAAGAAAGAAAGAAAGAAAGAAAGAAAGAGAAAGAAAGAAAGGAAATCATAAGGCGATGGGTGCAGGTATAATCCCAGCACTTTGGGAGGCTGTGGCTGGAGGATCCCTCGAGCAGGAATTTGAGGCTGCAGTGAGCCATAATTGCACCACTGGACTTCTTAAAAAGAAAAGAAAATCATAAGGAAGAGAAAATATATTTATTATTCATGAAGTGGAAGTGGATCATCACTAAGGTCTTCATCCTTGTGCAATGTTTTCACGTTGAATAAGCTGAAAAGGAGGAAGCAGGGGGTGTCTTAGGAGTGGCAGAAACAGAAGAAAATCTGCACGTAAGTGGACCAATGCAGTTCAAGTTCACGCTGTTCAAGGATCATCTGTATAATCTTAATGCTTTCATGTAAAATATTGCTTACTGCTCTGTATTTATTAAGTGGGAAGTGGGCAAGAATTTGATTTGTCCAAAAGTAACATTTAATCATTCAATGTATAAACTTAAGAGATGATGAGCAGTGGAGGGGGAGAGGTGGGAAGGCAGCAGGCACATCTGTGGCCCCCTCTGCAAACCAGCTGCTGGAAGTGCTGGGGCTGACATCCATGCCCCACGCAGATGCCCAGCTGCAGTGAGAATTGGCTTCTTACAGCAGAGAATATCTTACTTTTCTCCAGATAACTGTCCTCAGCAGATGGGACCACTGTGCTTGGGAGACAACACCCATGGAGGCTCCTAGCCAATGATAGAGTGACATGAGGGTGTAGGAAGCTGGCTCACAGGCCTAAAAATGGGACCGACTCTATGGTAGAATTCATTCTTCAGAGACCCTGTGGAGTCAGGCTGAGGCTAACCTTCCTCTGAGACCACATCCTTGCTGCCCTCTGCCCCTGCCCTCCCCTGATTCTCTTACCCTCCTTCTCTCCATCTTCATTTTTATCCATTATTTATTTAAGAGTAAACCCTTCCATGAAAAATCAGAGGGAAAGTGTAGAATTGAATGCCCACCAGCCTGAAGAGATAGTTCTATTTCCATAGAGGACAGCTCAGAGTCATCAATATTTACTGCTGGGATTTGCTTTATTTTGATTATATCCATCCTCATCAAATATTATGCAAAGAAGCCTGGATAGCGATGAAATCCACCCAGTACTATTAGAAATTAATTTGATTTTACTGCCAAAAATTTAATTCATATAAACCATAAGTTGATCCTTAAGAAGAAAATAATACATTGTAGGATTTTGTTTGTTTGTTTTTTGCACTCTCTGAGTACTCAAACCATCTCTACCAGCATTCAATATGTCTGACTTTCTAATTGGCCTGTGAGGATGGAGCATCATGAGACTGTAGCTACAGGAAACTACACATAATTCCTAAACTGCTTTTTTTTTTTTTTTTTTCTTTTTTTTTGAGACGGAGTCTTGCTCTGTCGCCCAGGCTGGAGTGCAGTGGCCGGATCTCAGCCTAAACTGCTTTTAACCTTCCTTGCCTCCTTCCTTAACAGGCAAATAAACAATGAAATAATTAGCACACCTTGAACTTCGATGCTGTTCAGTGCTCAACAGGCTAAGTCTGGGTCTGGGAAGGACAGTGGGTGATGAGTCAGAAAATTGCAAATATGTAGGCAGGAAGAAAAAGCAACACCATGCATGAAAAGAGTGTTAGAGTATTGCGGTGTATGCAAAATTGCAGGTGAATTATGATAGGAGTCTTGGTTGGTACAACCCTTTGGGAAGCTGTTTGGCAATACCTACTAAACATAACAAACACATACCCTATAACCTCAAATTCCACTCCTGGGTAGACACCCAGGAGAAACGAATATCTCTGTCCACCAAAAAACATGAACCAAAATGTTCAGAAAAGGCTTCTTCATAATGACTCCAAACTTAACTCAGCTGGACCCATCATTAAGAGAATGAGTAAGCAATTTAGGGCACATCCACACCACAGTCTTTGAGACAACACTAAGCATGAAGAAATTATCGCTAAGGCAGCAACAGGCACGGATCTCACCAGCACGATGTGGAGCCAAGGAAGCTAAACACCAAAGAGCAGATAATCTGTAATTCTATTTATATACATTTCAAAACAGGCACAACTACACTCTACGGTGCCAGACATCAGAGCAATGATTTTTCTTGGTTGGGGGATGGTATTGCTGGGGTGTGGAGAAGGTTTGGTGGGACTAAGTGCTGAGTACCTGGGTGTGTTCACTCTGTGAAAATTCACTGGGCTATAAACCTGTAAATTAGGTATTTTTCTCCACAAGTGTTAAACCAATTAAAAGTTCACCCCAGGTCATTTCCGGGCGTCACGTAACAGAGTGGCCAACGGCCTGCAGAGCAACATGCCCAAGTTTTATTGTCACTACTGCGATACATACCTCACCCATGACTCTCCATCTGTGAGAAAGACACACTGCAGTGGAAGGAAACACAAAGAGAATGTGAAAGACTATTATCAGAAATGGATGGAAGAGCAGGCTCAGAGCCTGATTGACAAAACAACGGCTGCATTTCAACAAGGAAAGATACCTCCTACTCCATTCTCTGCTCCTCCTCCCGCGGGGGCGATGATACCACCTCCCCCCAGCCTTCCGGGTCCTCCTCGCCCTGGTATGATGCCAGCACCCCATATGGGGGGCCCTCCCATGATGCCAATGATGGGCCCTCCTCCTCTTGGGATGATGCCAGTGGGACCTGCTCCTGGAATGAGGCCGCCCATGGGAGGCCACATGCCAATGATGCCTGGGCCCCCAATGATGAGACCTCCTGCCCGTCCCATGATGGTGCCCACTCGGCCCGGAATGACTCGACCAGACAGATAAGGATAGAGGGGAGGCCTCATTGTATCAGTTTTATATTACCTGTTCTGCTTCACCAGGAGATCATGCTGCTGTAATACTGAGTTTTCTAAACAGCATAGGGAAGACTTGCTCCCCTGTCCTATCAAAGAGAATAGTTTTGGAGAGGAGAAGTAGGACAAAAAAGATGCAGTTTTCATTTATATTGGGAAATGTGAAAATAAAATTGTCAACTCTAAAAAAAAAAAAGTTCACCCCAAAAAAGCGAGTAAAATTTCTTTACACTAGTTTTGAACACACACACACACACACACACATCTTGATAAAGCATTTTTTATATTACTTAAAACATGCTGGAAAGTGATAAAATAGAGAATACAAGTTAATAATATCTTCTAACTTCAAATCTTTCACAAAACAATTATGAAAGCATGTTAAGAAATACACCTGGTTTGAAAATTCAACTCTTCACACAAACATTATACTCCAGTTCACTACAGAGTCTCTCGGAATAATCTGGTGGAATTTTTCCCCAGTAGATGTTATAAAACTTTGTCTTCTCTGAAAAAGCTTCTTTCTAGGGGGTGAGGGATAGAGGCTACAAATTGGGTACAGTGTATACTGCTCGGGTGATGGGTGCACCAAAATCTCATGAGTCACCACTGAAGGACTTACTCATAAAACCAAACACTACCTATTCCCCAAAACCTATGTAAATAAAAAATTTTAATTTTAATTTTAAAAAAGTGCCTTCCTAAACAGAAACAGCAGAAAAGATCCAGCTTTATAGTTTCAGTACGTTTAGAAAGCTGAACCACAGAGGAGTCTCCAATTGGCTTTCTTAAGGGCTTGACTGAGACTGATTATCCTGGCATTTGCAGAATATGTCACCTACCATAAAAGCAAAAGGGAGTTTTCCCCCCTTACTCTTTTAATGAGGATTTTGATGAGAAAAATAAACAAATTCTGAAAACTCAAATCAAACAAACTTTGCATTTCTCAAGACTAACAGGTCTTTTCTTTCCTCATCACATCCCAACAACCACCTGCTTGAGACCCCGCCTAAAATCGCGCTAAAGTTTGCCAAAATAATTGAGCTCCAGAGAGGTTTGAGAGGTGCCACTGGCGGATGTTTATTTCTGACATATTCCTTCTGCCGTAGCTGTGCGTATCTGACACTCACAAGCAGGGTCCTCTGAGAAATGGAAGTGCTTCCAAATAAAATACCCAAGCTACGACTCTTCACATCAAGAGAAGCCAGGTGTCTTCCACAAAAAATGAGTTGTCTTCCGTTTCTAGGTATGGAAATGTCAGGAAGCTGGAGACACGGTGTTCTAAAAACCTGGTAGGAAAAATGAAGTAAAACTCCTGGAATGAAAATACAAAAATTATAAATAAAGCAAAAGGAGAAAGCCAGGGCATAGCAGGGAGGGTCTCAATGTGAACTGATAATGGTAAACCTTCCCTGAAGAAACTGCAATGTTTGGTCCAAAGAGTATTTCTCCTCTGTGTGAGCTTTCGAATGGATCGTTGTCAAAGCTTCTCTCCCAGGGAGCTGACGTTGTTAGAGCCACTAAAACACCTGTGTGGTTCATTATTCTTACTTCTTTTAACTGATTAAAAAATGCATAGATTACATTCATCATGGTGACCTTACTCAACCAAGGCCACACAGTCAGTTAGTGGCTCAGCAGAGTGTGGAATGAGGCTCTCAGGTTATAAACAAGGGAACTCTCCTCCTGTGCTTTTTCCACCCTAGTAAGCTCTCCGTGTGTTTTCCCCCTTGGCCTGAAGTCAGTTCCTGGTGAGGAACTGGATATATCATTGACAAATGCTGTTTTGACTATCAATTCTGAGGCTTTTACCAGACTCTTTCTTTGGCCATGTCTTTTTTTTTTTTTAATCTTTGCCCTTTTTATTAAGTATAACCTACATATAGAAACATATATCCCTGTATCAATTCTGATGAATTTGTACAAAGTGAACACTCCCACGTAATCACCATTCAGATCAAGAAATAAAACATGGCTATTCCCAGAATCCCATCTTGTGCCCTTTCTAGCCATTAACCCCCACCAAGGGTAACCACTCTCCTGATTTCTCCCCATAGACGGTTTGGTCTGTTTTTGAACTTTAAGTGGAAACATTCACTATGCGTTCTTTTGTGTCCAATACCCTTCATGTTTGTGACAGTCATTCGTGTGGCTGTGAGTAGCTGTGAGTCCTTTACTCTCATCACTGTAGTCTTCTATTTTGTGACTGTGCTATGATTTCTTCATTCTATTGGTGGGCATGTGCGTGATTTCCAGTTTGATGCTATTATGAAATAATACTGCTTTATGAATAGTCTATCTAGGTCATGTCCTTTGGTGAACCTAGGACACATTTCCAAAGGGAATTTCCTAAATGTTCAAGTCTTGGCTGGGGTAAAATCAAGGCCCCTAAGCAGTGTAATGGTAAAGAACACAGTCTTGGAAGAACATACCATGCTCATGGATAGGAAGAATCAATATCGTGAAAATGGCCATACTGCCCAAGGTAATTTATAGATTCAATGCCATCCCCTTCAAGCTACCAATGACTTTCTTCACAGAATTGGAAAAAACTGCTTTAAAGTTCATATGGAACCAAAAAAGAGCCCGCATTGCCAAGGCAATCCTCAGTCAAAAGAACAAAGCTGGAGGCATCATGCTACCTGACTTCAAACTATACTACAAGGCTACAGTAACCAAAACAGCATGGTACTGGTACCAAAACAGAGATATAGACCAATGGAACACAACAGAGCCCTCAGAAATAATACCACACATCTACAGCCATCTGATCTTTGACAAACCTGAGAGAAACAAGAAATGGGGAACGGATTCCCTATTTAATAAATGGTGCTGGGAAAATTGGCTAGCCATAAGTAGAAAGCTGAAACTGGATCCTTTCCTTACTCCTTATATGAAAATTAATTCAAGATGGATTAGAGACTTAAATGTTAGACCTAATACCGTAAAAACCCTAGAAGAAAACCTAGGTAATACCATTCAGGACATAGGCATGGGCAAGGACTTCATATCTTAAACACCAAAAGTAACGGCAACAAAAACCAAAATTGACAGATGGGATCTAATTAAACTAAAGAGCTTCTGCACAGCAAAAGAAACTACCATCAGAGTAAATACGCAACCTACAGAATGGGAGAAAATTTTTGCAATCTACTCATCTGACAAAGGGCTAATATCCAGAACCTACAAAGAACTCAAACAAATTTACAAGAAAAAACCAAACAACCCCATCAAAAAGTGGGCAAAGGATATGAACAGACATTTCTCAAAAGAAGACATTCATACAGCCAACAGACACATGAAAAAATGCTCGTCATCACTGGCCATCAGAGAAATGCAAATCAAAACAATGAGATACCACCTCACACCAATTATAATGGCAATCATTAAAAAATCAGAAAACAATAGGTGCTGGAGAGGATGTGGAGAAATAGGAACACTTTTACACTGTTGGTGGGATTGTAAACTAGTCCAACTATTGTGGAAAACAGCATGGCGATTCCTCAAGGATCTAGAACTAGAAATACCATATGACCCAGCCATCCCATTACTGGGTATATACCCAAAGGATTATAAATCATGCTGCTATAAAGACACATGCACACATATGTTTATTACGGCACTATTCACAATAGCAAAGACTTGGAATCAACCCAAATGTCCATCAGTGACAGACTGGATTAAGAAAATGTGGCACATATATACCATGGAATACTATGCAGCCACAAAAAAGGATGAGTTTGTGTCCTTTATAGGGACATGGATGCAACTGGAAACCATCATTCTCGGCAAACTATCACAAGAACAGAAAACCAAACACCACATGTTCTCACTTATAGGTGGGAATTGAACAATGAGATCACCTGGACATGGGAAGGGGAACATCACACAATGGGGCCTATTGTGGGGAGGGGGAGGGGGGAGGGATGGCAGTGGGGGTTATACCTGATGTAAATGACGAGTTGATGGGTGCTGATGAGTTGATGGGTGCAGCACACCAACATGGCACATGTATACATATATAACAAACCTGCACGTTGTGCACATGTACCCTAGAACTTAAAGTATAGTAAAAAATAAAAATAAAAAAATAAAAAGAACACAGTCTTTGGGTCAAACTGGTTCATTTTGAGTATTGCTACCCAAGTGCTCCTGAACATTTTAACTAATGCCTCAGTTTCCTAGTCTGTAATAGGGGATGATAATAATAATAGCTACCTCATAGTTTTAGTGAGAATTGAATGAGCCAATGTTAGAAGAATGCTTGACACATGTTAAGAGCTAGTTGAAAGTTTTCTAATATTGTTATTATGCCAGCAACTTGACCTCTACTTCAGTCACGTGGGGTTGCCCTGGGTACTAAATGGCATGTAGTCAGAGGATCGGAAAGACCCTTGTAGCAAACTGCTGCTCAGAACCCCGCCTGGCATGAGGAGGACTGGCCCACGTGGGCACCAGCCTGCGGAAGCCATCCAATCTCCGAGCTCACCGCCTGTCCAGGGTCACATCTGGGACCTCGCTGCCTCCCAGCTTCCCTCCTGCTCACCCTCCCCTCCTCTGCCTGCTGCCACCGCTTCGAACCCCTCCAGTGTTCTCCTAATTCCTTACCCACTGGGGATGTTTTTACCCTGCGTAGAATACAGATTCTTTTCCGCATGACGCCATTAGCAGAAAGAAATCCAGGCCCTTAATAACTGACTGCTTAAAACGGCACAGCTGCCTCAATCAGGGGTCACCACACAGACCAGAAAACAAGGCAGCAGTTTATAAAATATAGTTTTATTTGAATAAGACCAGTCCACATGGGATTAATTAAATACATCCACCGCGAGTGAAAGGATGTATGTTGGTGGATTTGCGCTTCCGCCTTTCCTATCACGGCTCTGGAAGGTTTAGCTTCTACTGCTTTTGTCTGCATGGGATTAAGAAGGAGGAGGTTGGACGGGGTTATTAAAAGAAAAAAGAGCATGCCTGGTGACCTAATTCCCTTCTGCATCTTTATCATGTACCACGGTGTACAAATCCCCATATGGAACAACAATGCAAATGAGTTGTACTGGAGAATAAAACATTTGAGACAAAAAAAAAAAAAAAGAAAGAAACATGAGTTTGTCATACAATATCACGGCAACTAATAATGCTCAGACTTAAAAAAATGACATTCTATCATGGAGTTTTATTTCTTGTCCCGGTAGGCAACCAACCAGGCATAGCAATTCAGAATTCAAATACTGTACAAGGATATACAGTAACTACGGTTCTCTGAGGATTTGAGGAAATGTCAGAAAACCAAGCTCCAAGTCAAATTTATTGGTTGGTGCAGATATCTAACAATTTTACATAGACACTGATAAGGCCATCTGGGAATCCCTTTCACCATTAAGTGATTTAGAGGCCCCTACAGAAATGTCCTTGCCTGCTACAGCTCACTAAGCCACCATCTCCCTCGACAACAGCAAACCATGCTAAAACAGCAGCACTAGTTATTTACTTTTTTAATGAACATATTTTTCTTTAAATGCTGTTTTCGGTAAGACCCACAGATAGAGGGATTTCTCATGAAATCTGTCAAAGCCAGAATGAGAGATGTGAATAAAAATTTTTAAATTTTAGTGTGGGCCTAATAAAGAACAGTCCCTCTTCCAGACCTTCACTCTTCCCTGGGGCATGTTTCCAGTTGAGTTGCTAGAATTCTGGGGAAGAAATTTGTTACTAATGAATGGAAGTTTCCAGCTTCATCGGCAAAAGCTCAGCTCCTGAAGGCAGCAGAGAGTAAAGCTGAGAGAAGCCTGAGTGTTTGTGACCAGGCGTTTATTTTAGACTGACCACTGGTAGGCAGGATGCACTTGGACAAGGAGCTCATCAGTCCAGAGCTCTGTGTTCTGAACCTGCAATTGACATTTGAGGCAATGGACCCAGAACATTTCCTTCTGGGTGTGAGGATTTGAAACCTGAGGTCCACAGTCCTATCCCCATACTGTGGTTTTCTCATCTCTCCCTAGATGTGACCTCTCTCTTGCTTCCTTGTCCACTGCATCATCACTCTAATATTGTCTCTCCCCTATTACTGCCAGATTATTCTTCAACCCTTCCCTAGCAATGCCAAGGAAATGACAAAATGCCGCGACTTTTCCTGCTACACATGCCCTCCATATTTGTTGAACTTGGAAATTATCTCAGAACTTGGAAATAATTTTGAAAAGTTGGTCCCTCATACTTTTGATTAGTAATAGGGACAGAGAGTCGGTTCTGGAATGTAAAGCCTGGATCCCTACTTTCAACAAGTATGCAGGCTGGTCTGGTTGGAAAGAGGGACTGGGGAGTGGCTGAGTCTATGCCTTTTGGTGCACTGAAAGAAACTCCCAGTAAGGGCTCTTCTGCAGCCTGGGGAAATGCTAAGATGGCTTCTTGTCCAAATAAAATATTCAAAAATCAGCAGGAACCAATCAGCCGGCAAATTCGAGGTAGGACTATCCAGGTGTGAGTAAGAGAGCAGATGCTTCCAGGGAGCTGTAAGTAGTCAGGCACTCCTGGGGTATAAATTACAAGGCTGAGAGTGGCTAGGAGAGAACTGTCAGGTATGCAGGTCTCTTAAGGTGCTGGGAAACTTCACCTTTATCCAGTACTTAACACGGCATGGGAGGTGTTCAAGACACTTCAAGAACAGAAGGGTACAGGGGCAGATTTGCATCTCCATTAGGTTGCTCTGTCCTGGTGAATAGGTAAAGGGCAGATCTGTGATGGGTGAGGAGGATGGAGACTATGTCAGGAGCTAATGCAGGAATCCAAGCAGGGACAATCAAAAAATGAGTAATGGCAGCAGGGGTGGTGTAGTAATCCAGGGCACCCCAGCAGCCATACAAACACACCTCAAATTTCAGTGGCTTTAGCACCATAAAGGCTTCTTTCCTTGTCCAATGGGAGAGGGCTTCTGGTCATGGGAGGGCTTCACCCATGGGTAGCTCAGCAGCCCCAGATCCTTTCTTTCTTACAGCTTCACAGCCTTGGGGACCTCGAGTCCTCTATATCCAGGCAGAAGGGAGAGAGAATGGAAGAGGCCCACCCACTTCTTGACGACCTTGGCGCGAAGACACACATGTCACTTCCATTGTCATAGGTGAGAACTGGGCATGTGGCCTGCTCAGTTGCAAGCTCATCAGCTTGGAAATGTAGTCTTGACGGGGCTGCTGCTTCCTGGCAACAACCCCAAACTATGAATGGGGAAGTTTGAAGTTTGGAGGATGGGTAGATGTCCCTGGAACAGATGGAGTGGAAGGATCGATGGTGAGGATACAGAGGGGATGGTGAGGATAGGGAGGAGATGGTGAGGACAGAGAGGGGATGGTGAGGATACAGAGGGGATGGTGAGGATAGGGAGGGGATGGTGAGGATAGGGAGGAGTTGTATTGTCAGAATCTGGGGAGCATTTTCATGTGGCTGAAAGTGCCAGGTAAGTGGGGAAGGGGAGCACTTCTTCTTTTCTGACTGAGGCAATAGTGATACCAGTGGAGAGCTGAAATATAAAAGGAACTATATATTTTTTTTCATTTTGTGGGGAGAAGATGATACATTTTCCTTGGTATATATGTTGGGCCGGGTTAGTAGAAATGGAACTTAAGATGAGGTTTGTATACAGGCGACTTATTAAGGAAGTGCTCCCAGGGAGACTAATAAGGACATGGAGGAAGAGGGACAGGGGAGGGAATAAGCCCAGCAATGATGAACTCTCAGTTAAATTCTCACCCTTGACCTGACCCAGGAGGGGACCTCTGGCCCTTCTGGCTCTCTGTATTATGTGGAGAGCCCAGGTTCATCCACCCAAGACAGTGACAGGTGCAGGCAGGCAGAAGCAAAGCCGCAGAGAAGCTGGAGAAGGAGAACACAGACACGACACAAGGGACCCCGGGACATTTGGGCAGAACATCAAACAGCATCTGCCACAAAGTCTGTTAAGACATACAGTAGGAAATATGAGCAGATGATGGGATACCTGAGTCTGAAGCCTGAGAGAGGTCAGGAATGAGGACACAGATCCAGGATCTTGCACATGGGTGGAGGTTAAGACCACACCAGTGGATGAGACCTTCATGGGAGAGAGTACAAGATAAAAAAGATGAAAAGACTAGAATATTAGGGAACACCAATGCATTAGGAGAAAGAAGAGACAATGAAGAAAGCTGAGAATGAGTGTCCACAGAACAGAAGAAGCAGGAAAATACGGGGTCACCTGCCCCAGAGGAGTTCAGAGAGACAAGGACTAAAATTGAATCTGGCATTAGGGAGGCTGTTCCCTATTTTGGCTAGAACAGAATCAGTTTCATCCTGCCAAAAACCTCCTCTTTATTTTGTATTTTATTTGGCAAGAAGCATTGTGGATTCTTATGGAAATACCACAAGGAAAGGGTTAAAAGAACATTTGGGCTTGTTACTAATACCCACAGGAGCTCACTTCTTACTCACTCTCACACCTAAGATATTGTATCACCCTGCGAGATAGAGGCTCCTCGTTTCAATTAGTGGAAAGCTCACCATTAGCTAACTAATTAAGGCTATTCTCTCACATCTATTTTCTAATTACAGTCACCACTGAGATATTTTCACCCAAGTGGCCAGTGATGCTGTGGATTTATTTTAAATTTAGTTTGACAATAACAAACAACTAATTAATGTTTATAAATATAATAAAATCCCTCCTGACGAGTTGTGGGTATTGCATACACTAGCAACCAGTTTATTAAAACATTAATTGCAGTTGGATTTGTTTTGGGATTCATGCATAATCCATTTAGTACATAGCAGGACTAACTCATTTTGAAGGGATTATGAATGAAATCCTCCACAAAGTCTTTCGTTTAATTCACATTGTAGTCAAGGAAGGGGAAAGTTTGCTTTCATCAAATTCTGCGGCTCTTCAGTGTTCTTCAGTGAGGTACTTCATTCATTCCTTCCTTCATTCATCCATTTAGTATTTATCAATCATCTACTGTGTACATAGCTCTGTGAATACATTAAAAATGTGTTCATGGGTTCTGCAGATGAAAACTGCAAAGTTCAATCAATCAAGTGTCTGCATTTCTAGCTGAAGTGTAAATTGGTACCCCCACTTTGGAAAACTGAAAGTGTCTTCTAAAGCTGAATACATCCAGACCTTACAACGGCAATTCTACTTATAGGTATATACTTAACAGAAATACGTCCGTATGTTCACTGACAAGACACATGTGATTGTTCACTGCAGCATTATTTGTAGTAGCCCCAAACTGGAAACCACCTGAAAGTCCATCAACAGTAGAACGGGTACATAAATTGTGGCATCATCCCTTAACAGAACACTATGTGGCAATGAGAACAAACAAGCTACAACGTTCAAAACAAGCAAAACTGGCCAGGAGTGGTAATTCCAGCACTTTGGGAGGCTGAGGTGGGCAGATCACCTGAGGTCAAGAGTTCAAGACCGACCTGGTCAACATGGCGAAATCCCGTCTCTACTAAAAGTATAAAACCCACCGAGGTGTGGTGGTGTGCACCTGTAATCCCAGGTACTCAGGAGGCTGAGGCGGGAGAATCACTTGAACCTGGGAGGCAAAGGTTGCAGGGAGCCGAGATCAGGCCATTGCATTCCAGTCTGGGTGACAGAGCAAGACTCCATCTCAAACAAACAAACAGACAAAACAAACAAAAAACAAGTAAAACTAATCTGTGGTGCTAGAAGTCAGGATAGTGGTTGTCTTCGGAGGTAGGTAGTAAAGAAGAGCTTTTGGAGTTCTGGTAATGTTGTCTCTTCATCTTGGTTCTGGTTACATAAGCATGTCCAGATTGTGAACATTCATTCATTGATTATAATTTATGTACTTGTTATATATTTATATTGTAATAAAATTTGCAAACAAACAAAACTAAAACTCAGTCTATCAGCTAGAGGCTTGCCTTTGTTCTTATACGACTGTGCTTGCTCTAATGAAAGTAGTTACATAATCATTTATGGCTGATCATTGATTGATTGATTTGTTCGTTCCACAAGCAATTTGGGGGACCTAACTAATCTGCAGTGCTGGTGGGAATGACTATGCATGAAGATATAAAAGCACATCAACCATGACCTCTGTCAGTCATGGCCTCTGTCCCCAGTTTTACAGGACATTGGTGAAGAAAATCACATAAAGCAATTTGTTACAATACAGTATGGCAAATGCCAGAGTCACAGAAAAAGGGCATTTAAATTAAACCAGGGCAGGAAGCAAGTAGGTGAGATGTTCAGGAAAGGAGTAGAGGACATTTGCTGCCTCATGTCCCTTAGCATCCCATCATCCTATTTAGGCAGCAACCCCTGAGTTTTATTTGTGGACCAGTCCATCACCCATTGGTCCAGGTGAGGCCCCAGCCTTTGGCCCTATGACTACAGGATATGCACAAGGCTAAAGACAACCAGCATACTTCTTCCTCCAGCTGCGTGAACTTGTTCAGAGATGAGCATGTAACCTAAACTAATGCTAGAAAACTGCAGGAATTGTTTAAAATCCTCTTCTTTGAAATTGAGAAGATTATGAATTAGGGCAGTAGCAGCCATCCCGCCACTATTTGGAGCCTGATGATATAGTCACTATCCAGAGATGAACAGGGCTGAATCCAGAGGCCAAGAGACACAATGTGTTCTGGTGACATCAACTGATCCTTGGTCAAGCTAAGCCTGACACCTGTCCTACTTTGAGACTTTGCAGTTAAACAAGTTAATAATTTCTCTTTTGCTGAAGCTTATTTGAGGTGAGTAGCTGTTGTTGTTGTTTTTTTTAATTTGTAACTGAAAGATATTTAATTGATACTGAAAACTTCCAAGAGGAAGTGTTTGCACTGACCTTCGATGGTAAAATAGGAGTCAGAATAATGAAAGGGGAAGGAGCATCCCAAGAAAAGGGCTATATCATTCCAGGAGGCAGGGACAGGTGAAGAACTTGAGTCTGATAGAGTTGGTGCAATGAGGACGGGTTGGGCGTAAGTAGCAGAAGCAAGTCAGGAATTGCACACAGGGCCTGGATCTTGTTGCCTGTGCCACCTGCTACCCTACTCAGAGTCTCTGAACACTCACAATTCCTGTGCATGGGACAATTTCCTCCAGCAAACACCCATCTCCCTCCGGCTGTAGGAGCAGGCTTTGCTCTGGCTCATATTTAATACCCCAATGAGCAGCCCTCCACCCAGGACAATAGGTGTTAGTGAGAAAATGCCAGAGCTTCATCCCAAAGTGAGATATCTCAAGGCGTGTTGGACACCATCTTCCAGAAGCCCAGTGAGACTGAGCCCAGCTGCCCAAGCAGTGACCTGGTCAAGAATGGCCCAGCATTGACTTAGTC
This sequence comes from Piliocolobus tephrosceles, assembly GCF_002776525.5. NCBI lineage: Eukaryota > Metazoa > Chordata > Mammalia > Primates > Cercopithecidae > Piliocolobus > Piliocolobus tephrosceles. Next base: position 41,207,435 of record NC_045453.1, read on the forward strand.
ATCTACTGCTGTAATAGATGACCACTCCCAAATGACAGGGCTTACAACAATTATGTATTATTTGTCTTGATTCTGTGGGTCAGGAGCTCAGGTCAGACTCAGCCAGGGGGATCTGCTGCTCCACATGCCGTTGACTGGGGTCATCACTCAGCTGTGTTCAGTTGGCCACAGGGCTGGGCCAGAAGGTCCAGGAAGGTTCCATTCACACCTGACCCTTCAATGCTGCTGCATGTGGCTCTCCTGCCACATGCCATTGGTCAGAACAGTTACAAAGCTGGTCAGACCTGTGAGAGGGACACAGGTTGCAATGGGGCAGGAGCGGTGTGCTCACCTGGGAGGGGAGGGGTGTGGTGGCCATCAGAGGACAGCAGTGGCCACTTCCCCACCCCCACCCATGCTTCCTGGGGCCACTTCCCAAATAAACTAGAGTCCTTGTCTTCTGGGGAACCCCAGCCTAAGGAAGCCCAATTTTGTTTTCAGTCTTAGTCTTTATTTTGCTAGTCTTTAATCCTAATTTGGAATGTATGTATGTATATATAAAATATATATATATATAAATATTTTATAGAAAGCTGATCCTAGCGTGATATACAGGCTGTAAGGCAGAAAGTCAGCACACACCAGGAGGCTGAATTTATAATCTGCCCAACACTGGGCTCCTAACCATGGAGGTACCTGAAATGCATCTCGATGGCAGCTCCCCTCAACCTCCACCCACTTCCGAGAGCATTTCACATACAGCGATTCTAACTCCCTGATGGTGGCAATGCATTTTTCTTCTCTTTTTCTTGATCAGTCTTGCTCAGTTTATTAATTTTATTGGTTTTCCAGTAGCCAGGTTTTGGCTTTATGGATTTTCTCTACTATGCATTTGTTTACTATTTCATGGATTTTTGCTCTTGTCTTTTCCTCTACTTTGTGGTTCTTTTTTTGGCCTCAGAGATAGTAGCTTAAATCACAGAATTTCAGCTCTTCTTTTTTTCTAATATATCAGCTAAAGGCTTTAGCTACATCCCGTGTGTTTAATATATCTTGGTTTGTTTTCAATGCCACCCAAAGGAACTTAGGTTTCCCAAAGCAGCTTTACCCGTATAGAGTCCTGTAGCTTAGATCTGGAAGGCTTCAAAGAAGGGTTCATTGTCCTGATTTCACAATGGTGGAATGTAATCTAGAGCACATCTCTGTGAAAATGAACTTGCATTTGTGCAGCCTTTTGGTTTTCAGATTGTTTTTGTGTGGACTTATTGGACTCCACTGCAATTGTTCTTTTCAGTGGTCCGGCCCAGCCTGCCCAGGGACCAGGCCTGCCTCATGCATGCCTCAGCCTCAGCTACTGCTCTTGGAGTTTTTGCTGCTCTTGAGATGGGCCCTGGATAAGGTTGGCCTGTTGTGGGCTTAGCTGATCTGTAGTTGACCTGTGTCTGCTCAATATCCTGTGATGCCTCTGAGTTGGACTGCCCTTTGTAACACTTTGCCTGGCTCAGCCCAGCTCCCTGGACCTTGCAAAGGTCCCCACAGCTTACAGCAGGCCTGAGTCCAATCCAGTCTTTCAAGTTGGTGCCAGACAATGGCAATCCTATAAAATAGGCAGACCAGGAATTACAACTCTCTTTTAGGTTAGGTCCTTGAGAAGCAGAGCCTAAGGCAGGGATTCTGGTGCATGCAAAATGTTGAGGGACGGTTCTCAGTAAGGAAGTGGGTGAAGCAGGACAGGGCAAGGAAAGGAGCCAAGCAAGGAAGTGGGCTCAGAAAAAGCCCAGGTGGGGCATGATCCATGGGACAGGGATGGGGGCTTCAGAGCACTCACTACATTACAGAGTGGCCCCTCTTGGAGCAAGAGATCCAGCTTTCTCTTCCTCCAAGGCAGTCAGTCATTAGCTGGGGGCTGCCTGCAGTGGGAGGAGGCGGGCTGTAACTTCTCTGGTGCAGCAGATCCATTAGCTGAGGGCAATTCTCCAGACAGCATGGGCAGCTGTGAGCAGTGGGCAGCCATACTTCCAACAGCATGGAGGACAGGCACTGGCCCATACCAGGGATTGGGGTGGGTGATATGGTTTGACTGTGTCCCCACCCAAATCTCATCTTGAATTGTAGCTCCCGTAATCCCCATGTGTCATGGGAAGGACTCAATGGTAAGTAATTGAATCATGGGAGTGGGATTTTCCCATGCTGTTCTCATGATAGATAAAAAGTCTCATGAGATCTGATAGTTTTATAAAGGGCAGTTCCCCTGCACATGCTCTCTTGCCTGCTGCCATGTAAGATATGCCTTTGCTCCTCCTTCACCTTCTGCCATGACCATGAGGCTTCCCCAACCATATGGAACTGTGACCCCTTTAAACCTCTTTTTCTTTGTAAATTACCCAATCTTGGGTATTTCTTCATAGCAGTATGAAAATGGACTAATACAGTGGGGGCACCAAGAGCATCTACCACGTACACCTGTTTTACTGAAGAGCAAATCAAAAGTTCAACCACTGCACCCTCACAACGCTAGTAACATGCAGAGTCAGGAGTAACACCCATGCCTTTGGATTCATATATCAGCACACTGCTTGTCCCATAATCCCTCACTAACAGCACTGGTAGATGGATATGTGAATTGGTTTCATAACTCTGAACACATAGCCTCACCTCAGCCTCTTACTGGTATGCGTTGCCAACCTGTTTTGGTATTTATGATGTAAAACCTCACCCTCAATTCATAATTAGTTATAACATGGATGCCCCTAGGTCTCACAGGGCTATAGGTACCAAATGAGGTCATACTGACATTAGCAACCGATTAGCACTCATTAGCCCCCATCTCTTTAATTGCACTGCTCTGTGCCAAGGTCACTTAATTCTGGAGTTTCCCAGGAGGTGTCTCGTATGTGCTCGTTAAAAACTGCAGCCTGCTCCTCTCAGCTGTCCCAGCTCACTCTATGGCTCAGGGTTTAATGCGAGACTCCCAATGCCATTGGTACTGTCGTCAATTCTCCCTCCCTCTATGCCTTACAGCTCTTATAAAATATAACATATACTAAAGCCTAAATATATAGCAATTTCATATTTTTCCTGTTAAAGCTATGTATTTTTAGAATTTAATTTTAAAATTTTTAATTAAATTTATTAAATTAATGAAACAATTCAACCTAGTTTGTCATGTCTGATTTGGAAAACATTGGTTGTAGTAATTTAACATATTTTAATCATACATGCACACCTATTTTTAGAAAATTTCTTCTTGCTGGCTTTTCATTGTTTTAAAACAGTGGTGGTCTAGCCAATATTTAACAACCAGCTCTCTAAAATAAAGTATGCATTTGTATATACATACTTTATTACAAATTTTGCTAGTATAAAGAATTTATCACACACAATTTTTAAGTAACAATAAAATATAAAATGTTCTTTATTATAAATTCCATATAGCCAATTGGTTTTCATAGGGTGTTTTTAATTTTTACTAGTCTTTGATCTGTAGCCAAGCTATGGTTGCAACTGATGAAAGAGTGTTGATATTTTTGCTTAAATTAAGACAAAAGTGAAACAACAGAGAAGTATGTTGGAACTTTACTCATGTATCCATGACTTGAGTGACTTCTTTGCTGAATCAGATACTGGTTCTCTAATGATGGAAGAATACCTACTCAATTTGTTATGCTATTCACAATGTAATGGCTACAGACACAATACATTTTAAGTTTAATCTCCATTATTTACATTTTCTCCATTACTTTTTAAAGTCTAAGCCCTGAGATAAGCTACAAATATTTTTTTTTGACTTTGCTTACTTTGTCATGAAGTTGTTTTTCATCATTTTCATTTCAATGTTTTTCTTTATAGCGTCTAGATTTTGAGTCACAATTAGAAAACTCTCATCTCCTCCAAGGTTATAAAGAAATCCTCTTGTGTCTTTTTCTAGTGATTTTAGGTTAAGTTTTTAAAACATTTAAATATTTGACCCATTTGGAATTGATTCTGTTGTATGCAGGGCAAGGAATAGATCAAGCTTTATCTTCAGGTGGCTTCTCAGTTGTCTCAACTATTGGATAGTCCATCTATAGGTTTGAAATGCCCCTTCTACACTACTTTCTTGTCTATTTGTGGGTCTATTATTGGATTTTCTATTCTGTTCCATTCATCTGTCTATTAGTGTGCCAGTGCCACACTATTTTAATTATTGGGGCTTCATAAGATGTTTGGTATCTTATCCTCCATAATGCTCTAACCCTCCACTACTACAGTTCTTTTTAAGATTCTTCCTCACTACTTTAAAATTATATTTCCATATAAGCTTAATAATTAATTAGATAATCAAGTTTTAAAAACCTTGGTATTTATATTGGCTTTGTTTTAAATTTCTAAATTAATTCAACAGAAATGACATCTTTATGATGCTGTCATTTTCTGTCCAGTGACACGGTCTGTCTTTCCACTTGTTAAGTCTTTTCTTTATGCTACAATGATATTAGTTTTTTTCGTACAAGTGGTGCACACTTCTGTGTAAGTGCCTCATCTTTACTGATATTTTTACAACAGGCCTCCTTTTAGGTCTTTGGTTTGGTTGTTAATTGTATTTATGAAAGTTGTTGGTTTCTATTTACTGACTTTTGCATCCCACTCCTTTGCTGAATTTTTGTATTGTTTGTTATAGTTTCTCAAGTGATTCTCTTATGTTTCTTAGGGAAACAATAGTAACAGCTGCTGAAGAGTTTTGCATAAGGGTGAAAATGAAGCCATCTGGAAAAAGCAGCAGGGAACTGGCTAAAGTTGCCAACTCCCTAAACATGCCACCGCCCCAGTCACAGCATGTGAGTGTAGGGAGAACCCACAGCCCCCACATAACAAAGCTTTGCAGAAAGCACTAACTTATCTGTAAAGGCCTGAGGTAGAGGAGAAGGTCCTCTGGGAGACACTGAGCATATAGGAAAGTCCCTTTAATTTAATGGACACTCAAGGGGTCCAGAATAAATTGATGACAGAAGGGTTTTCAGTGGGAGGTGAACATGGGGTTAGGAAGCACAGGGCATTGGGGATGGAAGACGGGCATCCTGAGGAACTGCATTTTGGCTGAGGATACCATGAATGAGCGGCAAAGATTTAACTAGTCTAAAGGTTTTGAACAAAATGTTGGCATCAGGCAGTTTGGGTCAGAAGTTCAACAGGGCTTTGGAAGATGCAGGTTTCCCATTACCACCAGCAGTTGATGCCTGGGACTGCCGAGTCAGCTGCTCTTGTTTATGCCTTAGTATTTCATACCAGTTCATCTCACCCAGAAGGGCACATTAGAAGCTGCTGTCTGAGGCTCTCTCTGCTCTAATTCCAATGTCCTCTGGACATGAAGGTGGATTCCAGAACATGAACTGTGTAAGAGCCCCCATGTGATTCTGAGGCACCTTCACCCACTTCCACCCATTAAGAAGGATCACTCTGGGAGGAAAATGAATGGCTCTGTCTCAATGTTGACTCTTGGCTTGTGTAGCAGATGCAGTCAGTGCTCCATCCATATCCCACCAGCCCAACCAAAAGTCACCTGCAGCTTGAAGAAACTGTTCCTGATGACTTCCTTCAACAGACAAATCCCTCCTCTACAGCTTATTCTGTGGTATCCTCAGAAGAATGTAAGTGCACCAGTGTGTTGGGAGAGGGGTATTTAACTGATTATAAGAAAGAACTTTCTAAGCCCCAAAGGTTTCCAGTGGTGAGTATACTAGAACACTAGGATCTCAAAACCATTAACAGCAATTTAGGGGGCTTCGATAGACATTTGCACACTGAGTGGTGAGTAAATTACAAGAGACATCCAGACCTTTCTCATCTCCAAGAAAGATGAACATTTCAAATCCCTTTCTGGACAAGGATTTTTCCAAAGCTTTTTCATGTCCCTTAGATTCCTTTATTGATTCTCAGTAGATGCATCATGTTCTCCTTGATGAAGAAAATTAGGACCTAAGACCAAGGTCCAAGAGCCCTGACTTCTCACCTCTCCACCTCAGTATCTCAGGCACTTCCTCTGCCATGCACTTCTTGCTTACTTTCTGACTCAGAGGAATTGGAAATCATAGATGACTGGTTGGTAGAAAAGCATTCAACTCAAACTAGCTCAGTCAAAAAACTGGGGTGGGATATTGAAAAAAAGGACAGGTAATGTAGCCAGGTCATACAGAAACTGTCAAGTATTAAGAAACAACCCTCTTACCCACAAAGTTTCAAAATTCATTCAAAAATATTATTGACATAAAAGTTTAAAAAGCATAAAAGAAGATCACAGAAGTGCAACACAACCTAAATTTTACACAGATTTATTCATTTAAATTCATCCACATATTTATTCATAAATAAATGTTAACTGTGGTTATTTCTATGTTAGTTCAGCTATACTTAGATGTTAAACAAACAGTAAATAAATATTTGTAAATTTTAAATTATAAGTGCCATAAAGAAAGGGAAAAATTTCCAGAGAGCTTATAATGGGGTACTATGAGTGAGAGAGGGGAACCTAACCCATGCTGGGAGATGGGGGAAGATTTCCTTGTGGATATAGTTCTTGAACCCAGACTTAAGGATAAGCGGAGTTATTTGCTAGCACATGGTTCTAGTGTACCATTTTAATTCCCTTGTTTCTTTTACTATATACTTCTGAGTTATTTTCTTATTGCTTACACTGTGAATTACCACTAACATCTTAATTTACATCAATCTAGTTTGGATTAATAGCAACTTAAATTTCAACAGTATACAAAAACTTTGTTCCTATGTAGCTCCATCTTCCCCCCTTTAGGCTGTTATTGTCATAAATATATCTTTATACGTGTGTGTCCATCAACTTAAGTGTATAATTATTGCATTATGAAGTTGTCTTTTAAATAAGATAGAAAAACGTTACAATCAAAAATACAGTACATAATCTTTTAGAGTCATCTATATAATTCCTTTTGATAGTGCTCTTTTTTTTTTTCCTGTGAATTTGAGCTGTTGCCTAGAGTCCTTTTGTTGCAGTCTTAAGGACTCCTGCTAGTATTTCGTGTAAGACTGGTGTGCTAGCAACAAACCCTGTTTTGTTTTTGTGAGAATGTCTTAATTTTCCCTTCATTTTTGAAAGACAGTGTGCCAGATATAGAATTCTTAGTTGACATTTTTTTTTTCTATCAGCACTTTGATTACATCTTCCCTCAGCCTTCTGCTCTCCATGACGTTTTAATGAGAAATCAGCTGGTAATATTATTGAGGATGCTTTGTACTTGATAAGTTGCTTCTCTTGCTAATTTCAAGAGCTTCTCTTTGCTTTTGGATTCTGACAGTTTGATTCTTATGTATCTAGATGTCCTATCTTTGAGTTTATCTTGCTTGGAGTTTATTAGGCTCTTTGGATGTGTAGATTAAAGTTTTTCATCAAATTTGGTACGTTTTCACCATTATTTTTTCAAATATCAATATTTCCCTCTTTTCTCTTTCCACTCCTTCTGGAGCTTCTATTATGTGTGTATTTGTATGCTTGGTGGTATCCCAAAGGTCTCTTCATTCTTTTTTCTTTCTGCTTCTCATACTGGAAAATCTCAAACTATCCTGAGATTCACTGATTCCTTCTTTAGCCTGCTCAAATATGCCATTAAGTCCATCTTGTAAATTTATTATTTCAATCATGGTACTTTTAAACTCAAGAATTTCTATTTGGTTTCTTTTGTGATTTCTATATTTTTGTTGATACTTTCTGTTTGTTGAGACATCATCCCCATATTTTGGCTCTTTGAACATATTTAAAGTAGCTGATTTGAATCTTTGTCTTAAGTCCCATAAACCAAGTGTCTGTGCTTCCTCTGGGGCAGTTTCTACTGATGTTTTCTCCCATGTATAGGTCTCACTTCTTGTCTTTTTGCATGACTCATGTTTGTTTGCATAACTCATAGTTTGTCAAAAACTAGAAACTTCAAATATATAATATAGAAACTGGAAATCAGATTCTCCTTCTTCCTCAGGGATTTTTGCTGATTATTGTAGTTGTTGTTTGTTTGTTTAATAACTTTTCTGAATATGTGAAGTCTGTATCTTAGTCATGAGTGGCCACTGAAGTCTCTACACAGTTAGCTTAGTGGTAAGTTAATGATTGACAGAGATTGCCTTAAATATCTGGAGCTAATAAGTCTCCAAGTTTTTGCCTGGGGCCTCTGTATGTGTATTGATATATGCCTTCATCACTCAGCAACTCTACCTTAGTCTTCACTTCCTATTTGTGTAGAACCTCAAGGACAGTCAGAAGTGAGCACTTTGAGCCTGCTCAGGTCTTTCTTGAGAATGCTCAGACCTGCACCCAGCCCTGGGCGTGCATGTGGTCTTTTGTCAAAATTTTTCAAAGCTCCTATGGACATCTCATGCCTCCGGTTTGTCTTTTAGGTTTTTTGATTATTCCATTGTTTGCCCTAACTGTTATCCATCACCCCAGTCAGCTGTGATGTTAAAACATTTGATAAATGCCATCCTCCTCCTTTTTCCTTTCAAAGATTTTAATCACTGGGTGAGTTCAAATGAAGTCAAATAAAGAAGCCTTTTGAATGGGGGACTTCTAGAGAACTATCAGTAAAACAAGACACTTATTTGGAAACAAAGTCCATTTTGCTCCCTCTGGTACCGGGAATACAGACTGATTTTTCAAGGTTACCACTAAGCTGGGAAGAGGAGGATGGGAATAGAGTAAGTTAAAATGCCACAATCTGTTCTTATCAAGATTCAGTCATATTTTTAAATCCTCTCAGGGATGCTACAAGCTTTTGGTTAGTTTCCAAGTTCTGAAAAAGTCAATTCTGCCAAATTTTGCCAATTTTTTCATTGCTTTCATGGAAGCCTGAACTTTCAGAGGTCCTTGCTTAGCCATTTTCTCTGATGTCACTCTGGCCTCTACATCTGTGCATGTCCCTGTTGTATGTTACTGCTAGCAGAGCTAAATGACCTTACAGTCCTCATGCTAGACCTTCCCAACTAGACTTCCTGGATCTCTTAGTTCAAATTTCTGTGAGAGAAAATCTGATTGAGTCATTCCAGCCAATAGAATGATTCATTTTGTGCCAGTCATCTGTATCTGCCATGGCAGACCAAGTGGTATAAACATGGCCAACTGGCCCCTTGTATTCATCAGGAGTTCTGTTGTAAGGCAATGACAAGGAAAAGAGAGACAAGCAGGCTTGCATTTCTAGTGTAGACTTGTCACTGTTAATTCCTCCCTCTGTGCCAGTGACCCCATTTTCTCCTGTCTTCCCTGGAAACTTGTTTCCGGGAATACCACCCTCAATGATAGGCCAATTTTCCTTTTCCATCTTTGTGTCTTTTCTCCGGCCTCATGAATGTGGTTTCTCCCTTCTTTTATTTTGCCTGGGTCCTCCCCCTGCAGAGCTGCTGAGAATGAAGAGGAGTACTTCTCCCACCACTAAGTGCTGCTCTTGAAACAAACATGCAAAGCCCTCCTTATTTTTCAAGATGTTTTCTCTTTCTGGGGGAAAAGACAGAGTGTAATAGAAATTTTAAAAGTAGCTCTTGATTTTTCTAATCTGCCTGCATGGTTCTGCCCCAGTATTGTCCTGACCCTTCAGTGCTGGTTACACCTTCACTTCCAGCTTTGCATTGGACTCTTTTACCTTGGTCTTTGATTAATGAGGTTTTCCAACTTTAAGACTGGTTTCTGATTCCTCTTAACTTTGGATTATGTCCTAGTTTTTCTAGGCGTTCTGTTCTGAGACTAACATCTGCTGCTATTTCCATGGTCTAAGACTATTCATTGACTCATCAAATCTTTCACAAACAAATCATTTAGTTATCAGAAGGATTATGTGAGAGTCAAAGTGAATGGTTTATCTTGATATCCACTGTTGGTTTGTGTAGCAGATGATGTTAATGCTCACCCCACATCCTACTATCCCACCCCAAATGTCACCTATTCCTTGAATGAACTCTTCTTGTTTAGGCTGATTATTTTCTACCTCAAACATCTGAGTCTCTGTCTTCCAGGGGACTTTCTCTGGTTTTTGGACATTGTTCACCTACAAGATGGTCAGACTAGAAGTACTGGAAAGTTTATGCTTCCAGAAGCATCCCTCAACTAATAATAAGTGGAGGTTGATGAATGAGTGCCCCAGCACCCTCATGTGGGACAACCCTAAAGTGTGTTTTTGAGATGGCTTCCAGAGGTCTCAGCGGGATTGGACTCCAGTTGCTCACAACATTAGTCTTCCCAGAGCACCCTATATTGATTCTTTCCCTTTCCTCACTTCCTTGCTTCCACACAGTACTTCCTGGAATCACTTCCCAAATAAATTACTGGCTCCCAGGTTCTCATCTCAGAGTTCTCTTTTGGAGGAAACCAAAGCAAGACACTTGGATAAATGCCTTCACTCAAAGTTGCTAAGACAGTGATCACTTGGTAAGTGATGACAGGATGAGAAAGGGAAACTATAATTACCCCTTTTGCCAGATGCACTCTATTTGACAGTACTGCCCATTTTCTAGCATGGTAATGAGTTGGGAAGACATCCTGAAGTTTAGAGAAAACTCAGGGGACCAATATTGAGTTCTAATGGCCTCGGCCGGGCGCAATGGCTTACGTCTATAATCCCAGCACTTTGGGAGGCCTAGGCAGGTGGATTACTTGAGGTTAGGAGTTTGAGACCGGCCTCGCCAATACGGTGAAACCCTGTCTCTACTAAAACTATAAAAATTAGGCGGGTGTGGTGTCACATACCTGTAGTCCCAGCTACTCGGGAGGCTGAGGCAGGAGAATCACTTAAACCTAGGAGGCAGAGGCTGTAGTGAGCCGAGATAGCGCCACTGCAGTCCAGCCTGGGTGACAGAGCGAGACTCCATCTAAAAAAGAAAGGAGGGGAGGCCTCATGAAGCTTGAAGATCTATCCAGAGGAGGACTACATGCCATCAGAGCTTGCACAATGTTTCCATAAGGCGGAAACTGCAGGTTTACAGATCTCATATGAAGAATGTTGCCTCGCAAACAGAAAATCCTTATCTCCTTTTAGATCAACGTAAGGGGCACTGATGTGGTCTCACCAAGGGCCACATTATTATTGCATTCAAGTCAACAAGTACTTGAGAGTTCTCATGTTTTTTAAGAGCTTGAAATTTGGAAGGTGATGGCAAGAACAACTTGACTAAATATCACTTACTGCCATGGTGAGTTGTAGGGCCAGCCAAGCATGTCCCCGCTTCATCACGGTGGCTCACTAAGTAGTCAAAGATGGGAGAGTCTCATGCAGATACATCCACGTGGCTAATGGTTTATGACAAATCCTGGGCTGCTGAGAAGTTAAAGGAGCTTTCAAGAAAATTATTGAGGTCCTCAGACACACTCAAGGCAGAGTTAATTAAAAGTCACTGATACAGTCATGAGTGTTCAGCTCCACAATATCGTTGTCAAAGGAGAGATTCTGCAAGCACATGTTGGCATTTTTGGAGAAAGAACCACGAGTAAGATTGAAAAGATAAAAGACATTGCAATGCTACGACTTGTGTCCAAGAAGTAGAAAAATACATAAGAAGAATAAAAGAGAAACTCTTTATGCCAGATATCTTACTTATAACCCAGATTTTGAAGTCTTGACCAGTTATTGTCTCATGTCAGGAAGGAAAAGACACTTGATTAGAAAGGATAGAGGGTGATCTGTTACATAATTTTCCATGTGATTGCCTATAATATAAGAGTAGTCTATAAGCTATTATCTCCCATTTTCTTGATGAGGGAATTGAGGTTCAGAGGGAAGGCATGATAACCAAGGCATAAGGGGGTACAAGTACTGGTCACCTCTAATTCTATCCTGTCCTTAACATGGGCTATTATTCCCCAGACCCTGGAATTACCTAGTATAGCAAGGAGACGTGTGTCCTGCTCTGGGGTGGCTGGCTTTACAGGTGTGCTGGTGGCTATAGAAGTCAGGCCTGCTCTCTCTGCCCACTCCAGTGCTGACTGCTCCACTCAGCTGGGGGCCCAGGTCACCTTCTCAGCACAACCATTTCACCTGGTCCTGGTTCTGCTTACGTGTTCTCATAACACAGCTCATTTTTACTTCATGTCCCTCTTATTGCACCTTTTCTCTAAAGGAAAATTTGATTCTTTTCTAAAGGGGGTTTAGAACAAATGGTTTAGAGTCATAGATATCCACAGTGGGATTGTATGTTTCTGTTGCCCGCAGCTGCTGGTCGGCGCTCTCTCGGCTGCTGCTTTCCCTTTTCTCCTCCTTCCAGACCTCTCACTGTGCTTCCCAGAGCCACCTGCCAGGGAACCTGGCTCACCCACATCTTTATTCTGGCCCCCCTGGAGCATCAAATTGTAACCAAGTACCCCCATTTTTCTAGAGGTGGTTTAATTATATTTTCCCCTCTCTTTCACTTCACCTTCATCAGACATTCCCTACAGGGCAAGTTCTTCCAACTGCATGCTCCAAGACACAGCTCTCCTAGAGAGTTAACAGTTGGTTTGCAGACCAAAGCATGCCCCCATGAAACTTTCACCACCAGGGCGTTGTCTTGGAAATTCCATCCTCCAGAGATGACCTCAGAACCTTCATCCACTTGGAAGGCTTATCGAAAGCATGCCCACTCAGCCACTTTTACAACTTACTTCTGCCCAGGAAGGCTCCAACTCAGCTGTCTGATAGATCAGACACTGGGCTAGCAGGGGACCTCCGTCCTTGCTCATTTCCTCCCTTGCCTTATAGAAGTACCCCCTTTCTCAGGAGGCTGAGGTGGGAGAGTCAACCGAGCCTAGGAGGTCGAGGTGGCAGTGAGCTATGATCACATCACTGCACTCCAGCCGGGTGACAGAGTGAGACCTTGTTTCAAAAACAAACAAATGAAATAAATAAATAAATAAGCTCACTTTCTGCTTTCAAGGTGCAGCGGTGGATGAAAAGGCAGAATGCTTTGTGTCCCTTTCCCCAAGCTAGCTTTGGGATAAATTCACTTTTTTTTTTGTATCAGATCTCTCAGCCAGGGTAAGATCTCATAGGTAGATTACTTTTAAAGGCTGACTGACAGTAAGGGAAGCAGTAGCAATGTCCAATCAGAAATACATCCAAAATCACAGTGATCAGCGGTGATTCAAAGTACTGGCAAGCTTCCCCACCCACTTCAGTGGCCTGAAAGGAGACAGAGCTCAGGGGTCCGGTGTCATCACCATAATCCCAAGTCATCAGGGATGAGTTCTAATGTGGTCACTGTGAAACAGGAGTGTTCCCTGATTCCCCTCACAGGACGTGAGACAGGGATATGGCTCGCCTGTTCAAAGCCCTTGTAGGAGAAGCACTCAGACCCGCAGGTACAGAGGCCAGGGCAAGCGCTTTGGGCTCCAGCCCTGTGGTAGTGTCTGGGCTTGGTTGCTTGCAACCCCAATGTTTAAATGCTCTTTCAGCTTTGCTGAGGTTTCATTGAGTGGTGGAGGTGGCCCTCAGTGGGAGGGATGTGGAGCGGGAAGTGGGGATGGAGTAGGAAGGTGACCCTCTCCTGGACTTGGGCTGCTCAGCCCGGACTCCTCTCCGACTAATCCCAGCCCAATTCCTCTTGGCCTTCAGATGATCTGCCTCTTCTCCCTTTCCCTGATGCGTCATTCCACAGTCCATTTGCTGGTCGACTGGCTTGCTGGTCTGCTTCTGGGTCCTAGGTTTCAGGGTTCATATGGGTGCAAGACAGGGGGTGAGGTGGGCCCCCAAAAGGCAACTTTTTGGGTGCGAAAACAGAAATGCCTGTCCTCATTTAAGGCCACAGGTCTTCGGGCTGGAGGGTGGAGCCTTTGCTGGGGAACCGCCGTCTTCTACCCAGTATTTTCCTGTCTCCTGTCCATATCAACTGGACACCCTTTAAGAAGGCAGGAGCTGTGAAATCCATTTAGGAACAATTTCCCTCAATAAATGGTTAAACTAAAAAATAAAAAGGCCTTTTAAAGGATTGATAAGCCTCTATTAGTTTGGAATTCACTAGCCTCCATCAGTTCATTCTTGGACAATGGCAGATAAATGAGACTTGATTGTTCCAACACCTGCACCGATGTTTGTCTTGTCTCTGACAAGGCGTGGCTGGGCATTGTCAATGAAGTGGTCTCCTCATTATCTCGGCTATTGTTCCAGGAATCAAAGCTGTTATCAATGCCCACGCCTATTATGCATAACTCAACCACAATGCTAGGAGAAGTGAGAAAATAGGTGATAGAGTGAATAACATCTTCTCAGGACCACATTTCATGCGAACCACCGCATTTCCCAGCTGATTCTTTTCATTTTAATTTTTTCATTACCAAGGTAGTACATGATCATCATAAAAACATGAACAATGAAGAAAAGTAAAAAGCAAAAGCTCCTTCCAATTCTCCAGCCCCACTTCTGGGATGACCCACGATTGCATTGTGTAAAACAACCAAAGGATATACCGGAGCACATACGCGTGTTGACAAAATGGCACACGTGCATATTATTGAGTCTGTTCACTACCATCTATCCCAGCCATTTTATTCTTTGAATAGTCTCACAGAACTCCACTCTATACATGTCCCATATATAATCATTTCTCCTTTGGACATTTAGTCTGTATAAATTATTAGACAGTGAGCATCTTTGTACATTAACCTTGCTCATTTATGAGACAATTTCTGCAAAATTAATGGCTAGAATTGGAATTACTAGGTTCAAGGGCATGCACTTTTTTTTCCCTTTTGCTTAATACCTGCAAACTGCCCTCCAAATCAGGCAAAAAAAATTCATTGTTGATTTCATTCTCATTTTTTAAAAAACTAGTTACAGTTGAGCTTTCCCCCTCGTGTTTATTGGTCACTTGCATTTTCTCTATGAATTGTGTGGAAATAAACATATATTACCCAAATGAGAACAAGGAAAGGCTATTTATTCAGAGTTTGCCATAGCAAAGGAGGCGGTCACTATCACTTATATTTGCAGATACTCAAATGTAAGTAGGGGAGTTGGAAAGCCATATGATATAAGAGAAGTCTTCAAATGTGCCTTAATTGGAGGTCATCAGCATAGGAAACATGGAGACCGGCTAACCTGCAGGGATAGACAGGAGGCAGCCAAGAGCCTCCACTCCCCTCTCCCGGCTTCCCTTCTCCTCCCCGCTGCCCTTCCTTGCCCACCCCCTCGCCAAACCCTGCCTTCAAGCCTAAAATAGCCTGAAGGCTGAAAAACTGGACTGCGGGTCCCGGAGGAAGCCCGCCCTTTTCTGGACAGATTCTTTTTGAGTAATGCCCACAGGCGGGCGTACTGGGAGGAGGGGTCGGACCCCAGGAAGTTCGCACAGTTCGCAGCGGGGAGGAGCCCGGCCTCTCCTGTTCCTGGGTGGTAACCTGGGATTCAGTCTTTGGTTTTTTGTTTGTTTGTTTGTTTGTTTTTTAAATTATTATTATACTTTAAGTTCTAGGGTACATGTGCATAATGTGCAGGTTTGTTACATATGTATACTTGTGCCATGTTGGTGTGCTGCACCCATCAACTCATCAGCACCCATCAACTCGTCATTTACATCAGTTATAACTCCCAATGCCATCCCTCCCCCCTCCCCCCTCCCCATGATAGGCCCCAGTGTGTGATGTTCCCCTTCCCATGTCCAAGTGAGCTCATTGTTCAGTTCCCACCTATGAGTGAGAATATGCGGTGTTTGGTTTTCTGTTCTTGTGATAGTTTGCTAAGAATGATGGTTTCCAGCTGCATCCATGTCCCTACAAAGGATGCAAACTCATCCTTTTTTATGGCTGCATAGTATTCCATGGTATATATGTGCCACATTTTCTTAATCCAGTCTGTCACTGATGGACATTTGGGTTGATTCCAAGTCTTTGCTATTGTGAATAGTGCTGCAATAAACATACATGTGCATGTGTCTTTATAGCAGCATGATTTATGATCCTTTGGGTATATACCCAGTAATGGGATGGCTGGGTCATATGGTACATCTAGTTCTAGATCCTTGAGGAATCGCCATACTGTTTTCCATAATGGTTGAACTACTTTACAATCCCACCAACAGTGTAAAAGTGTTCCTATTTCTCCACATCCTCTCCAGCACCTGTTGTTTCCTGACTTTTTAATGATTGCCATTCTAACTGGTGTGAGATGGTATCTCATTGTGGTTTTGATTTGCATTTCTCTGATGGCGAGTGATGATGAGCATTTTTTCATGTGTCTGTTGGCTGTATGAATATCTTCTTTTGAGAAATGTCTGTTCATATCCTTTGGCCACTTTTTGATGGGGTTGTTTGTTTTTTTCTTGTATATTTGTTTGAGTTCTTTGTAGATTCTGGGTATTAGCCCTTTGTCAGATGAGTAGATTGCAAAAATTTTCTCCCATTCTGTAGGTTGCCTGTTCACTCTGATGGCTCAATAAAACACTGGCAAACCGGATTCAGCAGCACATCAAAAAGCTTATCCACCATGATCAAGTGGGTTTCATCCCTGGGATGCAAGGCTGGTTCAACATTCGCAAATCAATAAACGTAATCCAGCATATAAACAGAACCAAAGACAAGAACCACATGATTATCTCAATAGATGCAGAAAAGGCCTTTGACAAAATTCAACAGCCCTTCATGCTAAAAACGCTCAATAAATTCGGTGTTGATGGAACGTACCTCAAAATAATAAGA